>NC_053497.1:174424604-174584604 GCF_905171775.1 Rana temporaria | reverse complement strand
AATTAAACCGGAACCAGCCAATGCTTACGATGGTGACGTCATTCTACGCAAATCCCTATTCGCGAACGACTTAGGCAAACAACGTAAAAATTTCAAATTTCTACGCGGGAAGGACGGCCATTGAGTACGCCTCATAACAGTAGCTTTAACTATACGCCGGAAAAGGCCGAACGAAAACGATGTAAAAAAAATGCGCCGGCCGGACGTACGTTTGTGGATCGCCGTAAATAGCTAATTTGCATACTCGACGAGGAATTCGACGGTAACGGCACCTAGCGGCCGCTAAAATATTGCACCTTAAGATCCGATGGCATACTGTCGGATCCCTCTGGAATTTTTAAATTATGCCGGCGTATCAATAGATACGCCGGCGTAATCCTTTTGTGGATCTGCCCCATAGTGTCTACAAAATAGGGGGTAGTTTTATAGCATTTTTATTATTATTTTTTATTTTTTTACTAGTAATGGCGGCGATCTGCAAATTTTATTGCGACTGCGACATTATGGCGGACACCCCCCCCTAGGTACGAAATTTAATGGAATATTTCACTTTTATTGTTTCACTTTAAGTATTATTAAATTCACTGCTCCCGAAAAAAAACTTTTGTTGCATTGATACATGTCCCCTGGGGCAGGACCCGGGTCCCCAAACACTTTTTAGGACAATAACTTGCATATTAGCCTTTTCAAAATTAGCACTTTAGATTTCAAACGTTCGAGTCCCATTGACTTTAATGGGGTTCTAAAGTAAGGTGACCAGATTTCTTTAATGAAATCTGGGGACATATTAATTTTTTTACTAGTAATGGCGGCAATCAGCGACTCTCTGCCCGCCTCACAGCCTGTCAAGTCTTACTCTCCGGGCTCTGGCTACTACTGGGTTAGGACCGGAGGAAGATCACTCCACTAGAAAAGGCAAGGAGATAGGCAGGCAGGCGTCTGGCCGGGACTTGAGCCAAGGCAGAAGAACATGTGAGCGGAGCTGAATGGGTATGTGCCCAAAACTGAAGAAATACTCCCTCCACTCCGACCAGCACATGATCCTCACAAAGGGGCACAGATAATGAAAAAAAAATACACCCATAAGGGGGGGGCACCGAACTGATTCTTTGCCCCGGGTGAAATAATGTCTAGCTTCCCCACTGGTACTGCCTATAATGCCGCGTACACACCATCACTTTATGTGATGAAAAAAAATGACGTTTTTAAAAACGTCACTTTAATTGACTGTGTGTGGGGGGAAAACGTCGTTTTATGTCTTGTAAAAAACGACCAAAAAAATTGAAGCATGCTTCAATTTTATGTGTCGTTTTTCAAAAGTGCACTTTTTACTTCACAGAAATTGACCGTGTGTAGCAAAAAACGTCGTTTTCTAAGACGTTTTTTCATCCACGCATGCCCAGAAGCAAGCTTCAATGGTAAAACGTGGTGGAACGTAACCTCACTTTGCAAGATCATTGTGAGAAAACGATGGTGTGTAGGCAACTTCGTCTTTGAAAATTGAAGTTTCAAAAACTTCGTTTTTTACTTCACAGAAAGTGTCGTTTTTTTTCATCACATAAAGTGATGGTGTGTACGCGGCATAAAAGTACCAGTACCAGCCGTTCTACTCTAATAAAGTAGAACAGCTAGTGAAGGGGAAGAGGGGGCTTGGGTGGCTGGGGGGGGGGGGGGGGGTGCGGGAGTTGTCCAGCAGCCATGGTGTAGATCTGTCAAAGTGGGCCAGTCTGGATGAAGTCCAGGGCCAAATTTCTGTCCCAGTCCAACCCTGCTAGTACACCAGTGCTCAGCCAAAGAGGATCCCTCTGAGTGACCCCTGGTTTTGATGAGCCCATAAGACCTCCGCAATAGAGGTCCATCAAATCTGGTAAGCGGCATCTCTGTCTGAGTATATATCAACGGCTGAAAATCATATGGATAACATAGTTGGATGAATTTATCTTGTGATTGCATCTAATCAATATTACCTGCAGTGGACACTTTGGGCCAGATTCAAGTACTGGCTCTAAGTCGAATCCAGGAAGATTTTGCGCCGTAAGTTACGGCGGCGTAGTGTATTTTTTCGGCACGTATTTCAAATTGGGCGGGTAGGGGGCGTGATTCATTTAAATGAAGCGCGTCCCCGCGCGATTGAACTGTGCATGCTCCATTTTGAAATTTCCCGCCGTGCTTTGCGCGAAATGACGTCGCACCGACGTCATTTTTTGAACTTCGACGTGAGTTACGTCCTTTACTATTCACGGACGACTTACGAAAAAAAAAAAACATTTAAAATTCGACGCGGGAACGACGGCCATACTTTAACATGGAAAGTCTATCTATATGCCACAAAACAGCAGCTTTAACTATACGCCGGGAAAAGCCGACTAGCGACGACGTAAGAGAATGCGACGGCCGCGCGTACCTTCGTGGATCGACGGAAAAAGCCAATTAGCATACCTGACGCGGAAAACAATGCGAACTCTACCCAGCGGGCGCCAAAGTATTGCACCTACGATCCGAAGGCGTACGAAGCCGTACGCCTGTCGAATCAAAGCCAGAAGCCGTCGTATCTTGGTTTGAGGATTCAAACTAAAGATACGACGCGGCAAATTTGAAAGTACGTCGGTGTATCAGTAGATACACCGGCGTACTTGCTCTGAGAATCTGGTCCTTTCTTTGTATAATTTCACTTGCATTGTTCACCCGTGTGATGCACTTAATTGGTACATCTACAGTATTTGTACACTGTTCCTTTTTTTCTTTCATAACAGGACACTTTGTTTTTGTTTTTTTTAAGTTGGTTGCGCATTTTTTACCTATTTTTGACATGAAAGTCAAATGCACCTGTAAAGGATCTCAGATTGGATTTATAAGCTTCTCAAACGGATCTCAAATGCAAGCTAAATGCGCCTTAAAGCAGCTGCAGTTGCTCGTCACCCTATTTCTGGTTTGGCCACAAAAGGAAAGGAGGAATCCCTTTAAAAAAACAAACATAAAATATCTCTTGGAAGATGAGTAACCTAAATAAGCCTTCAGTGATTTGCCAGTGACAGCTATTTCATTGCATTTTATTCCACCTTGTAGGGCAGAGCTGTATGCGGGATAATGAAATATCTGACCATCCATAACACAGGATAAAATCTCTAGAGAAGAAGCCAGAAATGTTTCCACTCCTCGAAAAAAAAAAAAAAACGGGCTGCCCCGTCAACTATTATATTCTTCGGTATATTGCTGCAATTTCTGTCGCCAGGAGAGAAGCTTGCCGGATGGATGGCTGACTCTGACCTTGTTATGCGCAAGTAAAAGTTGTTGCGTATTGATTTCGATGCAGAACAATTTTATCCCCACATAACGGCTTCACTCTGTGACATAACTGGGATATTATAGCCATTGATTTGTATACATAACAGGTGTATAAAATAATGGCTGCATTGTGTCGGTGGCGGTTCGTTGTCGCGCCTTTTCACCAGATGATTTCACGCTCCGCCGACAGACAGTTTACATTGTCTTCATGTAGGATGATGGGAAAAGGAGGTGGGCCCATCAAATCTCAAACCCCGCACAAATCTTCTTCAACGCTAGACATGTGCACGCTGAAATATTTTGTTGCGGAATTTCGTTTTCATCCGAAAAATTTTATTTATTTTGTTACTTCCAAAATTTGTTTTTTATTTGTTTTAGTTTCGTTAAAAAATGCATTCGTCCGAAAATCCAAATTATTTAACCACCTAAGCCCATTTTGTAGCTTAAGGACCAAGCGCCGCTTTGCGATTCGGCACTGCGTCGCTTTAACTGACAATTGCGCGGTCGTGCGACGTGGCTCCCAAACAAAATTGACGTCCTTTTTTTCCCACACATAGAGCTTTATTTTGGTGGTATTTGATCACCTCTGCGTTTTTTTTTTTTTTTTGTACTATAAACAAAAATAGAGCGACAATTTTGAAAAAAAATCAATATTTTTTACTTTTTGCTATAATAAATATCCCCAAAAAATATATAAAAAATAAACATTTTTTCCTCAGTTTAGGCCGATACGTATTATTTTACATATTTTTGGAAAAAAAAAATCGCAATAAGCGTTTATTGATTGGTTTGCGCAAAAGTTATAGGCCCAGATTCTCAACCGAGATACGACGGCGTATCTCCAGATACGCTGTCGTATCTCTGCGTTGAGCCGTCGTATCTATGCGACTGATTCTTAGAATCAGTTACGCATAGATATCCATTAGATCCGACAGGCGTAAGTCTCTTACGCCGTCGGATCATAAGTGCATTTTTTTTTGGCCCGCTAGGTGGTGCTTCCGTCGAAATCCGCGTCGAGTATGCAAATTAGCTAGATACGTGAATTCCCGAACGTACGCACGGCCGACGCAGTAAAGTTACGACGTTTACGTTAGGCTTTTCCCGGCGTATAGTTGCCCCTGCTATATGAGGCGCAGCCAATGTTAAGTAGGGCCGTCGTTCCTGCGTCGAAATTTTAAAAAGTTACGTCATTTGCGTAAGTCGCCCGTGAATGGGGCTGGACGTCGTTTACGTCCACGTCGAAACCAATGACGTACTTGCAACGTCATTTGGAGCAATGCACACTGGGATATTTTATGGATGGCACATGCACAGTTCGTTCGGCGCGGGGACGCGCTTCATTTAAAGTATACACGCCCCCTACCCGCCGAATTTGAATTCCGCCGGGTGATTTACGCTACGCTGCCACAACGTACGGAGCAAGTGCTTTGAGAATACAGCACTTGACCATGTAAGTTGCGGAGGCGTAACGTAAATGAGATACGTTACGCCCGCACAATTTTGCGACGATCTACGTGAATCTGCCCCATAGCGTCTACAAAATAGGGGATAGTTTTATGGCATTTTTATTAATATCTTTTTTTTTACGTGTAATGGCGGCGATCAGCGATTATTTATCATGACTGCAACATTATGGCAGACACATCGGACACTTTTGACACTAATTTGGGGCCATTGACATTTTTACAGCGAAAAGTGCTATGAAAATGCACTGATTACTGTGAAAATTACACTGGCAGTAAAGGGGTTAACCTGTAGGGGGTGCTGAAGGGGTTAAGTGCTTCCTAGGGAGTGATTACTACTGTGTGGGGGTGTGGCTTGGCGTGTGATGTCACTGATCGTTCTTCCCTATGACAGGGAACAGGCGATCAGTGACACACTCACTAGGAAGAATGGGGAATGGTTTGTTTACACTTACCTCTCCCCGGTCTTCAGCTCTGTGACTCGATGGTGGGACACCGGCGGCGATTGGGTCCGTGGGTCCCGCAGGCATGGTCACGGAGCACAGGACCAGGTCGCGAGTGCGATGCTGGTGGTATATCGGCGTGAAGGGGTCCTTAAGTGGTTAAGGTTGAATCTGTCAATTGAAGGCTTATGGTGTCTGTCGAATGTTCTAAGAAGATCTGACGAAGATCAGATATTGGAGAAACAGAGGATCTACCTATGTCTGGGACATAAAAACTGTCTGGACCTCGAGCTTACCATATCTAAGGAGTTATCTGCCCAACTGCAAAATACATTTTTATTAGACATGTGCATTCGTTTTCGTCCGAACGCATTTTCGTCCGAATTTCAGGTATTTTCGTTATCGTTTTAACAAACGATAACGAAAGCACAGAAAACGAAAACCGAAAGATCCGACATAAACAAATGCTTTATTTTCGTTTTCGTTGCGGTCGAATGTGCCTAACCTTAACTCTATTAGTCCAATATTATTCTACATAAAGAGAAAAGATTCGACATTATAGAGACATGAAGAAGAGTCGACATAGAGAGAAAAGATTCGACATTATAGAGAGAAAAGATTCGACATAGAGAGAAAAGATTCGACACAGAGAGAAAAGATTAGAAAATTATAGAGACATGAAGAAGAGTCGACATAGAGCGAAAAGATTAGAAAATTATAGAGACATGAAGAAGAGTCGACATAGAGAGAAAAGATTCGACATAGAGAGACATCAAGATTCGACATAGAGAGACATCAAGATTCGAAATAGAGAGACATGAATTCAAACACGAGTCAAATTTTTTTTTAAAGATTCTGTCTAATCTTTTTTTTTTTTTTCTTAGAACATTCGACAGACACCATAAGCCTTCAATGACAGATTCAACCTTAATTTGGATTTTCGGAAGAATGCTTTTTTTTTTAAAACTAAATAAATAAAAACGAATTTCGGGTGTAACTAAATAAATTTATTTTTCGGACGAAAACGAAATTACGAAACAAAATATTTCAGTGTGCACATGTCTATTTTTTATTATCACCTTCATTTGCTTTTTAGCCCCAAAAATCGACTAACCTTGTCGAAATGCCTAGACAACACAACTTCAGCAAACTGTCTCCATAAAAAGGAAACTCAACCATGCAGTCCATTTCCCGCCATTGCACCTTACATGACAACTGTGACACACCCCTCCATATTTTCACGAGTAGTAAATATGCCAAGCAGCTCTTTCCAGGGGCTGATGTATTGTAATTTACACGGAATGCATTTAGAATAACAATATCAGCAAGTGACACCCCGTGATAGGTGTTAACGAAATGTATTCTTACCTCATTTTAATTGCATGCTCCTCATTGCCTTTTCCACAGATTAAAATTGTATCTCTGCAGTGTGAAGTGAGAAGATATCAAGTGAAATATTATGATCATAGAGCAAGGAGCGCCGGGGTCCGCCAACGAGTCGGCGGAACACAAATATCCGAGATGTTACAGGGAGGAATTATTAGGAGGATATAGATAAAGATGGCTACTTCAAGGAACAATTCATTTCTATGTCTCTAATCTTATAAAGCAGCAAGCCTGTCTTCAATTTATCTCGTGCCGAAAGCATCATTTTAAGAAAATGGTTCCAGCAAAGTACATAAGTTGACGTCGAATGCCTAGGCTGGGTCAATCATGAGTTTTATGTTAGATCGGAAAGGCCCATTCTCAGTGTGGTGCATTATGGTAACGCAGGAACGGCAACACATTCATCCTGAATGGTACTAAATAAGGGTTGTCCAACCTGTGGCCCAAAGGCCATCTGTGGCCCCAGATGGCTATGAATGTGGCCCAACACAAAATCACAAACTTACTTAACCGGTTAAAGATCACGCCGATATACGTCGGCAGAATGGCACGGCTGGGCAAAGTGACGTATATTTACGTCACTTTGAATTTCCCGCCCTGCGGGCGCATGCCCCTGCCACGATCTCTGTGACCGTGCCCCTGACATCCCCGCCAGTACCTTACATGGCTCCCTGAATGTGCAGGAGCGTGCGTGGATGAGCAGTGGTGAGCACTGGCACACAATTAAGCATTCTCCGCTACCGACCTGGCTTGACCTTGACCTGTCTCCTGCCTGCCTCCTGACCTTGGCCTCGGCTTGTCTTATGGATCTCTTCTTCTTTCTCTCCTGCGTTTGACCTCGCCTACCTACCTGACCTAATCTGCTCTGTTACCCACCTGGCTCTGGATCCTGACTTTGAACTGACTATCCTTCTGTCTCAGTGATCCTGCAGACCGGTCACGTCTCTCAGGTGCCACCTGCCTGCAGCCACCACTCAGCACACCAGCAGTATTCCAAAGTTCTTTAGCAAGCAATCCCGCAGGCGACCTGTGCTCCTTTTTTCACCTTCAGGGGAACTTAGTTGCAAGAAAAGCCCTCTTTCCATTGGCCTCCAGCCCCTGGTACGTGACATGATCAAATACCACCAAGAAAGCTCTATTTGTGGGAACAAAAAATATATAAATTGTATTTGGGTGCAGTGTTGCATGACCGCGCAAATGTCAGTTAAAGTAACGTAGTGCTGTATCGCTAAAAAATGGCCTGGTGATGAAGGGGTGTACATTTTCCGGTGGTTAATAGGTTTAATGTTCAAACAAATTTCAGATTCAGGTTTGTTTTTATAGCCATTATTTACCACAAAACCACAACAAATACGGTAAGTAATGTAAAAATTCAGGCCCGGTGCAGCGTAGCCGGTATTTTTTTCAGCTGACGTTTCAGAAATACGAGCTTCCACCTGTTATAATCCCATCTCTATAAGTGTCGTCATCTAACTCCAGTTACAATCTTCTCCTCTATACACCTGGGGAAATCCATGTACTGCTGTCACTTTTTCGCAAGCAAGGAGCCAAGATAAGGTTCTTCCCGCTGACGGTTCCTCTTATTGGGCATGACATGTTAAATTCACTATGCAATATAGCATAATTATACCTATAACATTTTCAGAGCTCCCTGACAACATATGTTGTGATGCCCGTCAGACGGCAAGGCAAATACAAGAAAACATGCCACACCGAGATCAATAGCTAAAACTGATGAAAGGTCAGGAGGAAAAAAATAAATAAAAATATTTTAAGAGACGCCGGAGTTACTTGCATCTTTTCTCCACTGTGTCTGCTGCCTGTTCAATCAATTCGCAAGAAGCCCAGCGCATCTCAATATCCATTTTCAAATGAATTTAGGAACGCAAACAGAGATATAGTTAGTTCGGAATTTTTTTTCCCTGAGCATCTTAGGGAACCAAAATGAAGCAGCCATAAGTCAGATTAAAGAGTACAAAGTACCGTATATACTCGAGAATAAGCCGAGTTTTTCAGCTTCACCTTTTTCGAGTCACCTTTTTGCGCCTGATTTCCCGGACTTTGGGGACCCGGTACCGGCCGACCGTAGGTCCCCTGGACCCCACTTCTAGCCCTACTCCTTCTCTACAAGTGTGCAAAGTTTGTTGTCCGGGTGAACTATGGCCGGGGAGCACCGATTTTTCAAAGCCGGGCCCCCCTTCCATAGACTCCCATGTTAAACGGTCATTTCTCTGGTGAATTTGGGGACCTGATACCGGCCGGTCGTAGATCTCCTGGACGCGGAACTTGGCACACATGTAGCCCCATTTCTCCTCTACAAGTGTGCAAAGTTTGTTGTCTGGGGTACCTACAGCTGGGGAGCACTGATTTTTCAAAGCCGGGCACCCCTTTTATAGACTCCCATGTTAAACGTCAATCTAGTCATGGGCATAGTGAGGCATGGGTACAGTGAGGCATAGACACAGTGAGGCATAAACACAGTGAGGCATAAACACAGTGAGGCATGGACACAGTGAGGCATGGAGACAGTGAGGCATGGAGACAGTGAGGCATGGAGACAGTGAGGCATGGAGACAGTGAGGCATGGAGACAGTGAGGCATGGAGACAGTGAGGCATGCACATGGACACAGTGGGGCAAAGTGAGGCACAGTGAGGCATGCAGATGGACACCCTGGGCTTATACTCGAGTCAATACGTTTTCCCAGTTTTTTGTGGTAAAATTAGGTGCCTCTGCTTATACTCGAGTATATACGGTAAATATTTGCAACCCGAAGTTGAGGGTCGGGAGGTTGCAGAATTATATCTTGCTGTGAGAAGCAGCAGAATTGCTATTTTTAACCCTTTCATGGCCGGGGGTCATTGCCGATTAGATGTCCACACCAAATTTGGCAACGTTAACATATGACAGATACCTAGACCAGGGTTTCTCAACTCCAGTCCTCAAGGCGCCCCAACAGGTCATGTTTTCAGGTTTTCCTTCATTTTGCACAGGTGATTTGATAAGTTTCACTGCCTTAGTAATTACCACAGCCTTTTCATCAGAGAGAAATCCTAAAAACATGACCTGCAGGTAAAGTATCCCTGACTCTTCCAGGAAGGTATCCCATAATCTGCCAGGAAATTATCCCTGATGCCCCGTACACACAATTGGTTTTCCTGTTGGAAAAAGTCAGATGAGAGCTTTTGGTCGGGAATCCCGACCATGTGTATGCTCTATCAGACTTTTTCCAATGGAAAAACTGCTGGAAAAATATATAGAGCAGGTTCTCTTTTTTCCCGTCAGGAAAAAATCCAATCGGAATTTTCTATTGTGTGTACAAATTCCGACACATGCTCGGAAACAAATTGATGCATGCTCAGAAGCACAGAAGCTAACTTTTCTGGCTCGTCATAGTCTTTTAAGTCACCACGTTCTTGGCAGTCAAAAGCTCACCTAACTTTTGTGTGACCGTGTGTATGCAAGGCAGGCTTGAGCGGAATTCCGTCGGAAAAACCATCCAACTTTTTTCCGACGGGAATTCCGCTTGTGTGTACGGGGCATGACTCTTCCAGAAGGGTATCTCCCACACTGACAAGAAAGTATTCCTGACTTTTCCATGATGGTACAACATACTGAAGGATACCATCCTGAAAGTGTCAGAATACTTTCCTGGCAACGTGGGGGATACCATCCTGGAACAGTTAGGAATACTTTCCAGGAAGTGTAAGGTACACCCGCCTGGAAAGTCAGGGATACTTTTCTTTCAGCGTAAGGGACACCTTCATGGAATAGTGTGAGATACTTTCCTGGCAGTGTGGAGTACTGGCAGTACTTTCATGGAAGCAAGAGTCAGGGATACGTTGCTGGAATTGTGGGGGGAAATTCTCTTGAGTTGGGGATACTTTTAAGTCATTTATTTGTGGAAGAGTCAGGGATACTTTCCTACACAGGCATAACCCAAAAGAGTTGTCTCTTTTTTTGGGGGGGGGTACCTTCATGGACATGTCAGGAGGGTACTTTTTTTTGTCGGTGTTGGGGATACTTTCCTCAAAGAGTTGGTAATACCTTCCCGTCATAGCTGGTAGAAGTTGTCATGACATTTAAATAAAAAGACAAAAGTTTGCAATTCTGTACAATATCCTGCAGTGGAGGTGGGGGTTTTGTTGGCAGCTTGGCAGCTTCATGTGGCTCTCAGCAACTGCTAGAGCTTCCATCAACCTCCCATAAGACGCTCAGTAGCTCTTTATCTCGGCATCTGCTGCACTATACACTTCCCGCAACTATGAAGTCATGCAGAACTTGTCAACGTTATATCATTCCAAAATGTATTTTCAGTGCTACTTCCTAACACTTGAAGGACTCCTGTCTAATCAGAAACTTTTCTATAGTTTCTTGTGGTGGAGCGGTTTCAATCTCGAAATTTAAAAATGTCAATTTAGCTGATCTCCCAACAAACACACAATTTGTTATCTGTGCTTTAAGGATCCCAGAGGTTGGTGGTGGGAAGCCATGTGGTGTCTGTGCCCATCCTCACCAACTGATGACTACACAAAAATTTGATTTTTTCCACTTATTTTCTATGTGTATGGTTACTGGGAACAAGAGAATTCCATAAACTACAGGGTTTTATATTTTCATAAATAATTCTTATTTTTGGGAGAAATTACACTTAAAGTTTGGCTTGCCACCTATTCTTACAGTTGAATGTCTTATTTGCGGTCAAAAGGGTGGACTGCAATAGTTTTTGGTATGTATTTGCTAAGTATATTTAGATATGTTAAAAACAGAAAACAGCACAAGTATTGTGATTTATTTCTGCTCTGGAATATACTACATTGCAGTATATGAATAGTATATATTTACTTACAGCCAGCATTTCAAACTAGTCACCATGTCTGTAATTTACTGCTATTCTCTGCATAGTCTGGGTAATTGGATTTCCTGGTATACAAGTCATTTTATGGTGCACACCCCACAAGGAGCGATGGACCAGTGCCCCTAGAGGCCTAGGGATATTTTGCTGTTCGATATCAGAGGCTCATTCCTCAGGATTGCCCCACCAATGGGGTCACGGGAACAAGGAGGCTACGATGTAGAGACAGGAAAACAGGTTAAGGTTCAGACTAAGGCCAAGCCAGGCAGCAGGCAAGAGTAGTCAAAGTCCAAGCAGAGGTCCAGACTGGTGGTAGGCAAGAGTAATCAAAGTCCATGTAGAGGTTGAGTCAGGTGGTAGGCAAGACTAGTCAACATGCATTCAAAGGTTGAGACCGTTTGCAAGCAAAAGTAGTCAAAGTCCGGTTAGAGGTTAGGGCAGGTTGCAGACAAGAATAGAAAACATCCAGGCAGGTGGCAGGCAAGGGTAGTCAAAGTCCAGGAAGAGGTCTAGGCAGGTGGCAGACAAGAGTAGTCAAAGTCCAGGTAGAGGTTGATGCAGGTGGAGGGAAGAGTAATCAAATCTCAGGCAGATGTTAAGGCATGTGGCAGGCAAGAGTAATCAAAGTCCAGAAAGAGTTCAGGGCAGGTTGCAGGCAAGAGTAGACAACATCCAGGCAGAGGTTTAGGCAGGTGGCAGGCAAGAGTAGTCAAAACCCAGGAAGAGGTTTTTGCAAGTTTTAGGAAAGAGTATTCAAGCCCAGGAAGTGGTTGAGGCAGGTGTCAGACAAGAGTAATCAAAGTCCAGGAAGAGGCTAATGCAGGTGGCAGGCAAGAGTAGTCAAATTTCAGGCAGATGAGATGTAAAGACATGTGGCAGGCAAGAGATGTCAAAGACCGGGAAGAGGTTAGGGCAGGTTGCAGGCAAGAGTAGACAGCATCCAGACAGGGGTTGAGGCAGGTGGCAGGCAAGAGTAGTCCAGGTAGGGGTTGATTCAGGTGGCAGGCAAGAGTAATAAACATCCAGGCAGAGGTTGAAGGCAGGTGGCAGGCAAGAGTTTTCAAAGTCGAGGTAGAGGTTGAGAAAGGCAGCAAGCAAAATTAAGCAGGGACAATCATGGTTGGCAACTAGGACAGAAAAAAATGCCAAAATCAGGCACTTTGGGTCAGTAACGAGCAAGACAGAACAGAGGTAATCTCACAAATAAGGTAATGGGAGGGAGTCAAGGCAGACAGGCAAGGAGTTTAAATACCCTTCTTAGCCTATGTGCACACCAATGTACCTGCACCAAGGGCACTGGGGCGCAACAGGAGGTGGGGGGGCCCTCTTCCGCCACAGATAAAAGTGATCTTGTGGCTAATCCGTGCAGAGACCACTTTTATACGAAAGAGGACCGCCGGCTCTTGAAGAGGATACCGGGGTTATGGTAGCTAGCTGCTACCATAACAACGGTATTCCTCTTCAAAGAAAGGACGTATATAGTCATACGGCAGGAAGGAAGCGGTTAAGGTATCAGAAACATTTTACAAGGAGAAAAACAGAAATAGCTCGTCTTAAAACTATTGTGAATTCAGAGAGAATAAACAGAGAGAAGAAAAGTCCACACGTTCGTTTTCGCGGCTACCTTCAACAAGTTGTCAGGATGTGGTACACAACGAGCCTCATTCTCAATGCATCCTGGCTCCTCTCCTAGCGAGAGCCTTCCAAGAACGATTTTGAAATCTCTGGTGCCAAAAAGAATCTCGACACTCTCGCTCCTCCCGGAGCACTCTTCTCAGGATCGGCTTTCAATCTCGACACAGGAAAGGGCTCTACACCTGAATTCTAAATCAAAGTGCAGCCGAGATGGAATAATGTATGAAAATAGCAAAACCGCCAAGCCTTCGGCTGTCGAGATTATGACAGAATTACAAATTGTGATGGTTTAGGGCTAACTGTGAATTCATCACCTCGGTGATAAATAATCCAATGGCTTAAAGTCTTTAAAAAAAAAAAAGGAGCGAGAGAGACAGGTTTTGTTATATGTTACTCTGTTTTTTCTTTTATTAAGTTGCCTGACTGCCCAAAGGTTTCTTCCCGGAAAAAAAGACCAACAACTTTCTGTAATTTCAAAAAATAGAACACCACTCCTGAAGCCACCTCCGTATGGGATTGAGTTTGTGAAAAAGTAAGGAGTTCAAGACTCTGGGTCGGACTTTGTAGGCAAGATGGACGAGAGTATAATAAAAAATTGTATTTTAACCACTTCAGCCCCGGACCATTTGGCTGGCCAAAGACCAGGCCACTTTTTGCGATTCGGCACTGCGTCGCTTTTACTGACAATTGCATGGTCATGGAGAGAGCCGATGTGGGGAGAAGGTGTTGGGACAGGAGAGAGCCCAATGTGGGGAGGAGGTGGTGGGACGAGAGAAGGTGGCGGGACAGGAGAGAGCCGATGTGGGGAGAAGGTGGTGGGACAGGAGAGAGCCCAATGTGGGGAGAAGGTGGTGGGGCGGGAGAAGGTGGTAGGACAGGAGAGAGCCGATGTGGGGAGAAGGTGGTGGGACAGGAGAGAGCCCAAAGTTTGGATAAGGTGGCGGGATAAGAGAAAATGGCAGGACAGGAGAGAGCCCAATGTGGGGAGAAGGTGGCGAGAGGGGAGAGAGCACGATGGAGGGGGCGGGGGTGAAACAGTAGAGAGGCTGATGGGGTAAAACAGGAGAGAACCCAATGGGTGGGTGGGGGTGAGACAGAAGAGAACCCAATGGGAGGGGGCTGGGAGAGAGCCCAATAGAAGGGGGTGTAGTGGTGATGAGACAGAAGAGAGCCTGATGGGGGATTGTGTGACACCATGTTTCACCACACCAGGTGACACCAACCCTAGTGACGCCATTGGATAGCATCTCTTGGTCTAAAATAAAAATAAACCGCAAAAAGCACACAAGTCCTAGTTTCACAGTGTCCACTGTAGAAGTCTGGTCAGGGGCGAAGCCCCAGGGGTACAGATAGGTAATTTCCAAATAGTCTGTATTCCCAGGGTCCTGTAGTTTCCTTTTCAGATCCAGGCAGATCCACCAAAGGTCAATAGATAAACAGGAACACAGGATCCCAGTTAGAATACATTAACATTTATTAATAAACAAAGCACACTTATCTGGTGGCAACACGTTTCAAATGGAAAAAGGTTTTGATAAAAAAGGTTTTTCCCTTCAAGATGCGCTACCGCCCCTGACCAAGTGGGTCCCTCTGAGCTGGATGAGGGATCCTACAGGAGGCTATATGGTGGTGGTGAACACTGTGTTTGGGTGGACACTTGATGTAATACCAAGTGGGTCCCTCTGAGCTGGATGAGGGATCCTACAGGAGGCTCTATGGTGGTGGTGAACACTGTGGTAGGGAAGACACTTGATGTAATACCAAGTGGGTCCCTCTGAGCTGGATGAGGGATTCTACAGGAGGCTCTATGGTGGTGGTGAACACTGTGGTAGGGAAGACACTTGATGTAATACCAAGTGGGTCCCTCTGAGCTGGATGAGGGATTCTACAGGAGGCTCTATGGTGGTGGTGAACACTGTGGTAGGGAAGACACTTGATGTAATACCAAGTGGGTCCCTCTGAGCTGGATGAGGGATTCTACAGGAGGCTCTATGGTGGTGGTGAACACTGTGTTTGGGTGGACACTTGATGTAATACAGTGGTTCTCAATTCCAGTCCTCAGGCCCCCCCAACAGGTCAGGTTTTCAGGATTTCCCTCAGATGAAAAGGCTGTGGTGATTACTAAGGCAGTGAAACTGATCAAATCACCTGTGCAAAATAATGGAAAACCTGACCTGTTGGGGGGGCCTGAGGACTGGAATTGAGAAACACTGATGTAATACCAAGTGGGTCCCTCTGAGCTGGATGAGGGATCCTACAGGAGGCTCTATGGTGGTGGTGAACACTGTGGTTGGGCAGACACTTGATGTAATACCAAGTGGGTCCCTCTGAGCTGGATGAGGGATCCTACAGGAGGCTCTATGGTGGTGGTGAACACTGTGTTTGGGCGGACACTTGATGTAATACCAAGTGGGTCCCTCTGAGCTGGATGAGGGATCCTACAGGAGGCTCTATGGTGGTGGTGAACACTGTGGTTGGGTGGACACTTGATGTAATACCAAGTGGGTCCCTCTGAGCTGGATGAGGGATCCTACAGGAGGCTCTATGGTGGTGGTGAACACTGTGGTTGGGTGGACACTTGATGTAATACCAAGTGGGTCCCTCTGAGCTGGATGAGGGATCCTACAGGAGGCTCTATGGTGGTGGTGAACACTGTGGTTGGGCGGACACTTGATGTAATACCAAGTGGGTCCCTCTGAGCTGGATGAGGGACCCTACAGGAGGCTCTATGGTGGTGGTGAACACTGTGGTTGGGCGGACATTTAATGTAATACCAAGTGGGTCCCTCTGAGATGGATGAGGGACCCTACAGGAGGCTCTATGGTGGTGTTGAAATCTGTGGTTGGGTGGACACTTGATGTAATACCAAGTGGGTCCCTCTGAGCTGGATGAGGGACCCTACAGGAGGCTCTATGGTGGTGGTGAACTCTGTGGTTGGGTGGACACTTGATGTAATACCAAGTGGGTCCCTCTGAGCTGGATGAGGGATCCTAAGCAACCACTGCTGTGTACGGCCTCTCCGAAGCCGTACCCCGGTCTCTGCTGCCACTCAGATATAAAAGTGCACTTTGTTTATTTATTAATAAATAATATTCCAACTGGAATCCCACGCTCCTGTTTTTCTAAAAACTTTAATTTCCAAGTTGAAGAGGGAAGAAGGGTGGAACCCTTCAGCACGCGTGTGGATCGGGCGCAACGTAATTCTCACCTATCTGATAAAAGAGGAAGTGTTGCCGCGCAGCACAAAAAAGTAAAACTAAATAAATATATACTCTATGGGCCAGATTCATAGAGAAATACGTTGCGCAGCGGCGGCGTAACGTATCCCATTTACATTACACCGCCGCAGGTTTACAGCGTAAGTGCCTGATTCACAAAGCACTTACCTGTAAACTTGCGGCGGTGTAACGTAAATCCGCTCGGCGCAAGCCCGCCTAATTCAAATGGGGCGGGCACCATTTAAATTAGGCGCCTTCCCGCGCCGAACGTACTGCGCATGCGCCGTCCGTCAAATTACCCGACGTGCATTGCGCTAAATGACGTCGCAAGGACGTCATTGGTTTCGACGTTAACGTAAATGGCGTCAAGCGCCATTCACGGACGACTTACGCAAACTACGTGAAATTTTAAATTTTGACGCGGGAACGACGGCCATACTTAACAATGCTTAGACGACCTAGAGGGCATACTTAGTTTTACGCGACGCATCTCTACGGAAACAACGTACATTTAGATTGACGGGCAAAGCGGACGTTCGTGAATGGCCGTAACAAGTTATTTGCATATTCTATGCCGACCGCAATGGAATCGCCACCTAGCGGCCGACCTAGAATTGCAGCCTAAGATCCGACGGTGTAACACAGTTACACCTGTCGGATCTTAGGGCTATCTATGCGTAACTGATTCTATGAATCAGTCGCATAGATACGACAATCGTATCTCAGAGATACAGCGGCGTATCAGGAGATACACCGTCGTATCTCTTTTATGAATCTGGCCCTATGTATTCTGTATGTCCAATAACATTGGATAATCGGGATGACATTTGCGTTCTCTGTGCAAGCATCAAATGTGAACCCAATGTCATTCACATTTTTACCGATCGCAAACCTGTGGAAAAGTCACCATCGCACTAATTTGTGCCCTTGTCACCCAGACTTAATCTTATCCAAATGTTACACTAACAATTTATGCAATCTATTTTTCCCCCCTCCTGCGTCGGCCACAATGTACAGTCAAAAAGGGGATAAAGCTCTCCTAAAGACAAATGCATGTGTTTACTTTGTTAATAAGCAGACTTTGCAGATTATATTTTGAGATAAATATCCAGAGAATAGGAGGTGCATAAATGATGTAAATGATGCATTTAAAAAAATTACATAAAAAAAAAAAAATATATTTAAAAATAAATAATAGTTTTATTATTAACCGCTTAAGCCCCGGACCATTTTGCAGCTAAATGCCCAGGCCAGGTTTTGCGATTCGGGACTGCGTCGCTTTAACAGACAATTGCGCGGTCGTGCGACGTGGCTCCCAAACAAAATTGGCGTCCTTTTTTCCCCACAATTAGAGCTTTCTTTTGGTGGTATTTGATCACCTCTGCGGTTTTTATTTTTTGCGCTATAAACAAAAATAGAGCGACAATTTTGAAAAAAATTCAATATTTTTTACTTTTTGCTATAATAAAAATCCCCCAAAAACATATATAAAAATTTTTTTTTCCTCAGTTTAGGCCGATACGTATTCTTCTATCTATTTTTGGTAAAAAAAATCACAATAAGCGTTTATCGATTGGTTTGCGCAAGATTTATAGTGTTTACAAAATAGGGGATAGTTTTATTGCATTTTTATTAATTTTTTTTTTTTTACTACTAATGGCGGCGATCAGTGATTTTTTTCGTGACTGCGACATTATGGCGGACACTTCGGACAATTTTGACACATTTTTGGGACCATTGTCATTTTCACAGCAAAAAATGCATTTAAATTGCATTGTTTGTTGTGAAAATGACAGTTGCAGTTTGGGAGTTAAACACAGGGGGCGCTGTAGGAGTTAAGGATCACTGTGTGTGTGTTTACAACTGTAGGGGGGTGTGGCTGTAGGAATGACGTCATCGATCGTGTCTTCCCTATAAAGGGAATGACGCGATCGATGCGCCGCCACAGTGAAGCACGGGGAAGCAGTGTTTACATACGGCTCTCCCCGTTCTTCAGCTCCGGGGAGCGATCGCGACGGAGCGGCTATAAACGAATAGCCGCGCCGTGGTCCCGGATCGCTCCCCGAGCGAACCCGACCGCCGCACGCAGCGGAGGGGGTCCCGATCGGACCCCCCACCCGCTAGAAGGCAAGGGCGTATATATACGCCCTTCTGCCTGTCCGTGCCATTGTGCGGACGTATATAGGCGTGCGGCGGTCGTTAAGTGGTTAATAATAATAATAATAATAATAATAATAATAATAAATAAAATAAAAAGAAATAAAGATAATTGCATTTTTAGCCAAATTAAGGTCGTACACTAAAATACCAAAAGTATTGGGACACCTGCCTTTACATGCACATGAACTTTAATGGCATCCCAGTCTTAAGTCGTACACACGATCGGACTTCAAACAAACTTTTCCTTGGATTTTTGCCCGAAGGGAGTTGGCCGGGCACACCCACAGCATACACACGGCAGGACTTTTCTGCAAGCTTTCCTAAAACTTTCCCAACATCACGTGGTTTTTCAGCTCTTTTCTGCTCTTTACCGCCACCCTTGGTCAACTTCTGCTATTGTTGGTTGATTTTAACATTGGTTCTGGGCATGCGTATTTGCATTTTTTTTAAAAAGTTCGATGGCTTGCTGTACACATGGTCGGACTTTGCACCATCAGACTTTTGTTGCCGAAAAGTTTGTCAGTTTGCAGAGCGAACTTTTGTTTGATGAAAAGCGAAAAAGTTTGTCCGATGGCACAAGGTCGGATTTTTTTGCAAACTTGCTTATTTTGAAGTTTGTTGGCAAAAAGTCAGACCGTGTGTATGGGCCTTTAGGCTCTATTCACACTAATGTGTTTTTTTGGTGCATTTTGCAGAAATGCAGGGACCTTTTTTAACATGGGTTCCTATGGAACATGTTCACATCAATGCATTTTTGTGCCTCTGCGTTTTTTGGAAAGGGTCAGGGACTTTTTTTTTTTCCCCACAAAATGCAGGGGTAAGGTGCTTTGGGGTGTGGGGGCGCAGAGCACCCCCCAGCCCCAAAGCATCCATCTCCCCTTGTTGAGGGCATGTGGCCTGGTATGGTCCAGGAGGGGGGGTGGGCGCTCGCTCGTCCCCTCTGTTTCCTTACCTGCCGGACCGCATTCTCGGATAAAGGTCTGGTACGGATTTGGGGGGGTCCCCACGCCATATTTTTTATTTTATTTTTTGGCATGGGGGTGCCCTCCGAATCCATACTAGACGCATATATAAATACAACGTGGAAAACCCAGATGTTGCCAGAACAAAAAGGCTACAACACCCCCCCCCCCCCTGCTGTATATATATATATATATATATATATATATATATATATATTAGGGTTGTCCCGATACTGAGCATTTGCGGGAGTACTTGTACTCCCGCAAATGCCCCCGATGCCAGATCCGATACTAATCCCCCCCCCCCCGCCGTCGCCACAATGCCACCGCATACCGAAACACCCCCGCATACCGCAACGCCCCCGCCGCCTATTTAATCAGCGTGCAGAGAACATTACAGCTTTCATTTGAATAGCTGTCTGTTCCCCGCCGTGCCTAGACACTCCCCCTTGCTCGGGATTGCACGGGTGATCTGTCTATCAAAGTGCAGATCACCCGTCCAATCCTGAGCAAGGGGGATTGTGTATACGCGGCGTGACGGGGAACAGACAGCTATTCAAATGAAAGCTGTAATGTTCCCCGCACGCTGATTAACTAGGCGGCGGCATCTAGGTATGGGGAGACATGGCTGCATATGTGGGGGGACATGGCTGCATATGTGGGGGGACATGGCTGCATATGTGGGGGGACATGGCTGCATATGTGGGGGGACATGGCTGCATATGTGGGGGGACATGGCTGCATATGTGGGGGACATGGCTGCATATGTGGGGGACATGGCTGCATATGTGGGGGGACATGGCTGCATATGTGGGGGGACATGGCTGCATATGTGGGGGGACATGGCTGCATATGTGGGGGGACATGGCTGCATATGTGGGGGGACATGGCTGCATATGTGGGGGACATGGCTGCATATGTGGGGGGACATGGCTGCATATGTGGGGGACATGGCTGCATATGTGGGGGGACATGGCTGCATATGTGGGGGACATGGCTGCATATGTGGGGGACATGGCTGCATTCGTGGGGGACATGGCTGCATTTGGGGACACATTTAAAAAAAAGTATCGGTATTGGCGAGTACTTGAAAAAAAGTATCGGTACTTGTACTCGGTCCAACCCTAATATATATATATATATATATATATATATATATATATATATATAAAAACATGGAAAACCCAGACGTTGCCAGAACAAAAAAAAAAACTTGAGGGGATTTAGGGATAAAAGGTCTGATGATTCAAATTTGTTTTAATTTTTTTTTTATCTCAATAAAAAAGAAAAATTCTAAGCAATCATTTTTAGTTGTTTCATTCTGATCACAGATCTTCCTGCATTCGGTCGGTTTAATGTAGCTGTAACAAATGGCAACAGATGAAAACTGCGACTGCCGTCTTCCTCGGAGATGTCGATAGAAATATCGTATAGGGGATAGAAATCATCGGAGCCGCATCATAAACGATCGGTGGGGGGAGGGTGCGGGCAGATTTGAAGACTGGCCTGGGGCCAGAACACACTGTATGCTCACACTTGTTAAACACAGGAGGATTAATTAGCGAATAAGTCCTATTGAGAGATCTACAGGTGAGCGCGCATTGCCGCCGCTCCTCCAATTCCCACGCTTTTCGGGAAACAAAAATTCTACAGGCTCAGTGGGGTAAAGGCTCAGAGGGATTATAGCTGGAAGTCGGAAAACAGCTTAGGCACTCCAGTAATTAATTCCGAGTTTTGGAACACAGATTATGTGGCTGCAACAAATGTTTGACTTTTTTTATTGACAATGCAATGAAAATATCAGTTTTCTTGCTACGCAAAGGGAAGTTTTAAAGTGAATGTACAGTCTTTCCAGTGATCCCTCAGACATACACTATATTACCAAATGTATTGGGGCGCTTGCCTTTACACACACATGAACTTTTAATGGCATCCCAGTCTTAGTCCGTAGGGGTTCAATATTGAGTTGGCCCCGCCCTTTGCAGCTATAACAGCTTCAACTCTTCTGGGAAGGCCGTCCACAAGGTTTAGGAGTGTGTCTATGGGAATGTTTGACCATTCTTCCAGGAGGGCATTTGTGAGGTCAGGCACTGATGTTGGGTGAGAAGGCCTGACTCGCAGTCTCTGCTCTAATTAGTCCTAAAGGTGTTCTATCAGGTTGAGGTCAAGTTCCTTCACCCAAACTCGCTCATGCATATCTTTACGGACCTTGCTTTGTGCTCTGGTCCAAACCATTGCTCAGTCTCCTTCTGCCAGACCTGCTGCTTGCTCTGGCTCCCTGCGCCACCACATGCTGCTTACTCTGGCACCCTCTGCCAGCATTGCTGGTTGCTTTGGCTCCTGCCAGTCCCCCTGCTTGTTCTGGCTCCTTATGTCAGCCCCTGTTGCTTACTCTGGACCCCTGTACTAGCCCTGCTGCATTCTCCATTCCTTTGCCAACTCCACTGCTTGCCTCCAGCTCCCTCCCAACCCTGCTGCTTACCTTGACTCCTTCTCTGTCTTTCTGGTTGCTCCTTCTGCCAGCCCCCCTTGCTTGCTCCTGTTCCCTCTGCCAGCCCCCCCCCCCCCCCCGCTTGCTCTTGATCCCTCTACTAGCCCTGACTCACTCTGCTAACTTCCCTTATTGCTCCGGCTCCCTTCCAATCCTGCTGCTTACCCTGACTCCTTCTTTGCCTTGCTGGTTGCTCCTTCTGCCAGCCCCCCTGCTTGCTCTGGTTCCCATTGCCAGTCCCCTTGCTTACTCCAGAACCCTCTGCCAGCCCTGACTCACTCTGCTAGCCCTGCTGCTTGTTCTGACTCTCTCTTCCAACTCCACTGCTTGCTCCAGCTCCCCCCCCCACCCTGTTGCTTAACCTGACTCTTCCTCTGCCCTGCTGCTTTCTCCAGCTCCCTCTGTCTGATCTGCTGGTTGCTCTGGCTCCCTGTGCCAGCCCTGCTGCTTGCTCTGGTTCCCTCTGCTAACCCTGTTGCTTACCCCCGGATCCCTCTGCCAGCCCTGACTCACTCTGCTAGCCCTGCTGCTTGTTCTGACTCTCTCTGCCAACTCAACTGCTTGCTCCAACTCCCCTGCACCCTGTTAAATAACCCGATTCCTCCTCTGCCCTGCCACTTGCTCCGACTCCCCCTGTCACCCCTGCCTTTTGCTCCAGCTCCCTCTCCCTCTGCCTGATCTGCTGGTTGCTCTATTTCCTCTGACAGCCCTGCTGCTTGCTTTGCTCCCTCTGCCAGCCCTGCTGCTGGTTCAGGCTGTCTATGCCAGCCTAGCTGCTTGCTCCAGGTCCCTCTGCTAATTCTACTGTTGCTCCAGCTTCCTCTTGCAGTCCCACTGCTTGCTCCAGCTTCCTTTACCAGTCCCACTGCTTGTACATAATCCCTCTGTTAGCCCTGCTACTTGCTCCTGTTCCCTCGGTTTGCTCCAGCTTGCTCTGCCAGCCCTTTTGCTTGCTCCAGATCCCTTTGCCAGCCTTGCTGCTTGTTCCTAATCTACTTGCCCCAGCTTCATCTGCCCACCCCACTGCTTGCTCCGCTCCCTCTCTCTGCCCCTGCTGCTGCTTGCTCCGCTCCTTCTGTCTTCCAAAGCTGCTTGCTCCGTTGCCTCTCTCTGCCCCTGCTGCTTGCTCCACTCCCTCTCTCTGCCCCTGCTGCTTGCTCCGCTCCCTCTCTCTGCCCCTGCTGCTTGCTCCGCTCCCTCTCTCTGCCCCTGCTGCTGCTTTCTCCGCCCCTGCTGCTTGCTCCGCTCCTTCTGTCTTCCCATGCTGCTTGCTCCGCTGCCTCTCTCTGCCCCTGCTGCTTGCTCCGCTCCCTCTCTCTGCCCCTGCTGCTTGCTCCGCTCCCTCTCTCTGCCCCTGCTGCTTGCTCCGCTCCCTCTCTTTGCCCCTGCTGCTGCTTTCTCCGCCCCTGCTGCTTGCTCCGCTCCTTCTGTCTTCCCATGCTGCTTGCTCCGCTGCCTCTCTCTGCCCCTGCTGCTTGCTCCGCTCCCTCTCTCTGCCCCTGCTGCTTGCTCCGCTCCCTCTCTCTGCCCCTGCTGCTTGCTCCGCTCCCTCTGTCTGCCCTTGCTGCTTGCTCCGCTCTCTCTGCTTGTTCTTGACTAGCAAACTGGTTATTTAGGAGCAGAACCTGCTCAGTTTAAAGGAGTGGCCCAGGCTTTAAGTATTATCTTTGCTAATTCCCCCAACTATTGTATTTAAGAGTCATAGAGGATATACAATTATACTATATTGCTTCTTTTATAGGGAATATTCTCTGTAGCGACTGCTGTAAGGTTGCTTTATTACAGCAGATGAACTGCTTCTTATATTCACCCCGACTCCGATAATAAGGACGTTTTAAACACATTTATACTTGAGAAGACATTGTTCTATTTACCACAAAAGCAACCTTTCACTATTTTCCCCAAAAGCAGACAGATTACAAATGGCTCTTTTGTATCACCTCCCAGAAAGAAAAAAAAAACGACTAGTACTAAAGAGACTTCTATTCGTACCGCTGCAGAAGTTGCTTTAACTACTTGACAAGGTGTTACTCATAAAATATTAAGGAATGAACAACGACGCAACAAAAGCATTAAAGCGTGAATTCATCATTCAGCGCAAGGAGATAACATTTTTTTCGCACAAAAGAGATACTTTGTATCCATTACGCCTGAACAGACATCGAGGCGCTCCATGAATTATCGCCGCTTAAAATTGTAATACTTAAATTATTAAAACCGGATCGAGACAGGAAGGATATTTGTTGTCTTATGGCCTAAATATTTTGCTGGATGGACCTTTCCATGTTTGGATTACTGTAAAGGGAACTTGCAGAGAGTTTAACCGTGCTAAACTGATCCTGCGACTCTGCGACTCACCAACACACAATCCATCCTATTGGCCAGTTGAATCTGTCCATTAAATTTGGAAATGCAAGATGTGGGCAGGTAACACATCACGTTTACTGTGTGGTCTAAGTCTTAAGCAGGGCTGGACCGGGACAACAATTTGGCCCTGGACTTCATCCAGACCGGCCCACTTTGACAGGTCTCTCCCATGGCGGCCGGACAACCCCCAACCCCCTGTCCCCGGCCACCCAAGCCCCCTTCACTAGCCGTTCTACTTTATTAGAGTAGAACGGCTGGTTCTGGTACTCTTATAGGCAGTACCAGTGGGGAAGCTAGACATTATTTCACCCGGGGCAAATAATAAGTTTGGTGCCCCCCCATGGACAAGATTGGGCAGAAGAGAGAAACTACCAGGCGATAGCTGTTGAGTCAGCTGTCTGTCCCCTCCCCTGTGCTCCTTCTGGTCCCCCCATGCTTCTCTGGTCCTCCCCCTGCTTCTTTGTCCCCCCTCCAGGTGAGTGCTGTGGGGAGGGAGAGGAGGTGAGCACTGCGGGGAGGGAGCAACAAAGGAGCGGAGGGGGGCTCCGATCCGCTGTCACTGAAGCCGGCCCACTGAGCCATCGGCCCACCGGGAAAATCCCGATAGTCCCAATGGCCAGTCCATCCCTGGTCTTAAGCCTCATACACATGTAAGGGTTTCCCGGGGGGACTTTCTAGGGGAAAACCGAGAACCGGTTCGGTAACTTTTTCCCCCCAACACACAGCCGGGTTTTCGACAGGAAAACTGCCATGAGAGCTTTGGACGAGAATCCCGGCCATGTGTATGCTCCCCACAGTCTTTTCCCATAGGAAAACTGACGGCTTAAAAAACGCCGGGAATCCGGCGGGAAAAAAGAGAGCTGGTTCTCTTTTTTTTTTTCCCGGCAGTTTTCCTGTTGGGAAAACTGCAATGGAGCATACACACGGCCGGGATTCCTGGCCAAAAGCTCTCATGGCAGTTTTCCTGACGGGAAACCCGTACGTGTGTATGAGGCGTTAGACTAGGGCAGTGGTCTCCAAACTATATCTTGCACTTGCAGCATAATTACTCCCACTGACGCCAATGAAGGAGCCAAATTCCTTCCACTTACATCAATGATGGGACACTATTCCCCCCACTGACACCAATGATGGGACACTATTCCCCCCACTGACACCAAGGATGGGACACTATTCCCCCCCACTGACACCAATGAAGGAGCAAAATTCCTTCCACTTACATCAATGATGGGACACTATTCCCCCCACTGACACCAATGATGGGACACTATTCCCCCCACTAACACCAAGGATGGGACACTACCCCCCCCCACTGGCACCAAGGATGGGACACTATTCCCCCAACTGACAACAATCATGGGGTACAATTCCTCCCACTGAAACCAATGATGGGGCACTGTTCCTCCTATTGACACCAATGATAAGGCACTATTCTATTCTACTGATTTCTATTCTATTCAAATTGATTCTATTTGAATTTGGAAAATGGTTAAATTATTTATATTCTATATATTTTTTATTTTCTATTCTATTTGAATTTTAGAAGATGGTTATAATCTTTCTATTGTATTATATTCTATTTCTTTCTATTCTATTATGTTATTTTATGTTCTATCCTATTTTGTTCTGTTTTACTCTATTATAATATATTCTTTTATTTTCTGTTATATTCTTTCCTATTCTATTACATTTTTTTCTATTATGTTCCTTTATTTTCTATTCTATTTTATTCTCTTTGGAAATCGGAAAACGATTCAAATTCGAAAACTATTCAAAATGTATTCGAAAAACGTTTCGAAAAGATCCTAACACGAAAAATTGTAAACGATTAGAAAAGGAGTATACGAAAACAAATTCAATGAATGAAACACATTAAACTAAAATTATTTATGTAAATAACGAATCAAAAACAAAACAACAGTCTCACACTGGATTACTGCACAGATCTGGATAAAATACACAAAGCTTGTGAGATTCAAGGGGGGAATACACATGACCAATACATTTAGACAATATTTGAGTTCTGCTTCAGTACTGGCAACACAGAAACAGCTAACAATGGAGACAAGCTCAATAAAGACCTGGCAACAGGCCTGGACTGGCCATAGGGCATACACCCGGTGGGCTGCGGTGGGCCGCATGTCACGTCTCCCCCCAGTGTAACATGCAGGGGGTCCAGAACTGTTAAAGGGGTGTCTGTGTAACAAACAGTGGGGGGCTGTGTAATGTAAATGGGCCCAGAGGTGCAGGGTGCTGTGAAATGTAAAGGGGTCCAGAGGTGCAGGGTGCTGTGAAATGTAGAGGGGTCCAGAGGTGCAGGGTGCTGTGTAATGTAAAGGGGTGCAGGGTGCTGTGTAATGTAAAGGGGTGCAGGGTGCTGTGTAATGTAAAGGGGCCCAAAGGTGCAGGGTGCTGTGTAATGTAAAGGGGTCCAGAGGTGCAGGGTGCTGTGTAATGTAAAGGGGTCCAGAGGTGCAGGGTGCTGTGTAAGGTAAAGGGGTCCAGAGGTGCAGGGTGCTGAAACCCCACATCCCATCATTAACTGCCGCTGCCCAGTCTAAAATGCCCGGGCCTATTTTTTGTCCCAGTCCAGGCCTGCCTGGCAACCTACAGTATATCACTGACCTGGAGTAGATGATTTCCTTCTCATCAGACAACGTTCACTCTAATCACTTAAGACCCGGACCATTATGCAGGTTAAGGACCTGGCCCCTTTTTGCGATTCGGCACTGTGTCGCTTTAACTGACAATTGCGCGGCCGTTCGACGTGGCTCCCAAACAAAATGTGCGTAATTTTTTTCCCCACAAATAGAGCTTTCTTTTGGTGGTATTTGATCACCTCTGCGGTTTTTATTTTTTGCGCTATAAACAAAAATAGAGCGACAATTTTGAAAAAAAAATCAATATTTTTTACTTTTTGCTATAATAAAAATCCCAAAAAAAGATATAACAATTTTTTTTCCCCTCAGTTTAGGTTGATACGTATTCTTCTACATATTTTTGGTAAAAAAAAAAATCGCAATAAGCGTTTATCGATTGGTTTGCACAAAATTTATAGCGTTTACAAAATAGGGGATAGTTTATGGCATTTTTATTAATATTTTTTTTTTTTTTTTACTAGTAATGACGGCGATCAGCGATTTTTTTTCGTGACTGCGACATTATGGCGGACACATCGGACACTTTTGACACATTTTTTGGGACCATTGTCATTTTCACAGTGACAAGTGCTATAAAAATGCACTGATTACTGTGAAAATGGCACTTAAGGGGTTAACCACTAGGGGGCGTTAAGTGTGCCCTAAGGGAGTGGTTCTAACTGTAGGGCGGCGTGGCTGTAGGCGTGACATCACTGATCGTCGTTCCCTATATCAGGGAACAGACGATCAGTGTCACTGCCACACAGAAGAATGGGGAAGGTGTGTTTACACTCACCTCTCCCCGTTCTTCAGCTCCTGTGACCGATCGCGGGACACTGGCGGCGATCGGGGTCCGCGGGTCCTGCGGGCGTGGTCACGGAGCTTCGGACTGGGTCACGAGCGCGCCACCGGCAGCGCGCTCGCCCACCCCGCGGCTGGGCTCTTAAAGGCAACGTTGAGGTACGTGCCTGTGCCCTTCTGCCGACATATATTGGCGTGAAGGGGTCCTTAAGTGGTTAAATGAAGGTGGCATTATCTTTAGGCTTTGAAAATCGCATGAATGGGTTCAGCTCAAATTTGAGTGAATAGTAGAAAAAAAAAAAAAAAAGAATTGGAATGATTTTATGCTTCAGCACAAACCTCCGTCGTTATGCCGGTGAGTTTAAACATGAAGCTGGTGCTTGTCATAAGCTGTCTGTCAAGCCGACTACCTCATTAGTTAATTCCGGATCTGCGAAAAGTCATTCAAAAGCATTGATCTTATTTTAAAGGGGAACGATGAGCGGAGGTAGTAGGTGTTAACCACTTGCTTACTGGGCACATAAACCCCCTTCGTGCCCAGGCGAAAATTTCAGCTTCCGGCACTGCGTCACTTTAACTGACAATTGCGCGGTCGTGCGACGTGGCTCCCAAACAAAATTGACGTCCTTTTTTCCCCACAAATAGAGCTTTATTTTGGTGGTATTTGATCACCTCTGCGGTTTTTATTTTTTGCGCTATAAACCAAAAAAGAACGACAATTTAAAAAAAATATATATATTGTTTACTTGTTGCTATAATAAATATCCCAATTAAAAAAAAAAAAAAATTCTCAGTTAAGGCCGATACGTATTTTGCGACGTATTTTTTAAAAAAAAAAAAAAAAAAATCGCAATAAGCGACTGGTTTGCACAAAAGTTATAGCGCCTACAAAATGGGGAAAAGAATTATGATTTTTTTTTTTACTAGTAATGGCGGCGATCTGCGATTTTTATTGGGACTGCGATATTGCGGCGGACGTATCGGACACTTTTGACACAAATTTGGGACCATTCACATTTATACAGCGATCAGTGCTATAAAAATGAACTAATTACTGTATAAATGTGACTGGCAGGGAAGGGGTTAACACTAGGGGGTGAGGAAGGGGTTAAATGTGTATCCTGGGTGTGTTCTAACTGTGTGGGGGGAGGGGGGTGACTGGGGGAGGTGACCGATGCTGTGTCCTTATGTACAAGAGACACAGATCGGTCTCCTCTCCTCTGACAGCACGTGGAGCTCTGTGTTTACACACAGAGCTCCACGTCCCCGCTGTGTTACCGACGATCGCGTGTACCCGGCGGACATCGCGGCCGCCAGGTACACGCATCGGCTTCCCAGCGATGCGCCGGGACAGTGTTTACCCGCTGCGCGCCCCCCAGAGGCGCGCGCGGGTATTGGTAATGCACTTTAAAAGACGTCCACTTGGCACCTGAGAGCCGCGCTGTTGATGTCTTTTGTCAATAGCGCGGGTGTCAAGTGGTTAAGATTGAAACAATCCTTTACCGGGAATCCGAGTGCTCCAATACCAACCACACTTCGCCCCGCTGACAGCTGGGAGAAGAGGAGGAGAGCAGTTGGAGGTCAGCTTATATTACAGAAACACTCATATTGTACATTATATACTACTGTAATAGAGTGGATTATAAGATTTTACAAGTATTTTAAAATAGGGCTTATTTTCGGGGTAGGGCTTATATTGCAGCCATCCTGGAAAATAACGCTAGGTCTTATGTTTGGGGAAACACGGTATGAACAGACTAAGAACTGCACAGACACCAAGAACACCAAGACATAACTTGGGTAGATTCAGTAAGATCGCCGCAACTTTGCGGCGGCGTAGCTTAAGGAATTTAAGCAACGCCGCCGTAAGTTAGCGAGGCAAGTATATGATTCACAATGTACTTGCCTGCTAAGTTACGTCGGCGTAGCCTGAATCGGCGGGCGTAAGGGCGCCTAATTCAAATGTGTGTTAGGGGGGCTTGTTGTATGCTAATTGTGTTTGACCATACGTTTTTGAAGTTTTTTTTTACTGCGCATGCGCCGGGCGACTACATTTCCCAGTGTGCATTGCGGCCAAGTACGCCGCACGGGCCTATTAATTTCGACGTGGACGTAAACGACGTAAATCCCGATTCGCGGACGACTTACGCAAACAACGTAAAACATTAGAATCTCGCGGCGGGAACGGCGGCCATACTTTAACATTGTTATTCCACCTAATAGATGGAATAACTTTAGGCCTGTAATGCGTTACGGAAACGGCGTAAAACTACTGCGGCGGCCGGGCGTACATTCGTGAATCGGCGTATCTCCTCATTTACATATTCTACGCCGACCGCAATGGAAGCGCCACCTAGCGGCCATCCGAAATATTGCAATCTAAGATAGGACGGCGCGTCCTATCTTAGATATGTTTAAGCGTATCTCTGTTTGAGCATACGCTTAAACATAGGTCGGCGTAGATTCTGAGTTAGGTCGACTTATCTACTGATAAGTCGGCCTAACTCTTACTGAATCTACCTAAACTGTGTCATCTCTGAGCCGGCATCTCAGTCCCTTAAGTGGATGATGCCCAACATAGGTGTGGGCAGCCTATTGAATTAGGGCAGGGGTGCCCAACCTTCTGAAGCACGAGGGCCACTTAGGCAACTTGGTAACCAGTCATGGGCCACAATGAGCAGAGCGGGCGGATGAAGGGTTACGACTACTCTATAGGCCCTCCAATCCACCCAGATGGAAGGGGACAAATTCCCTTCTGTTTTTCGGAATGGAGGGAGGTAGGCCGGCGTAAATAGACATCTGTCGCTCTCTAGAGGTGAATTGAGGGTCCCATTTGGTTGGGCTGATCGCGTGAAAAGGGCCTAAGACTGCTTTTACACTGATGTGCTACGGTTTTCCCACACCCACTGTGTCTATCCTGCGGGTTGGCTGAACTTTGCCATAGACTCCGCCTGTGGCAAAAGCCAGTGCTGTGGAGGAAGCATCAGCTTATGGGGCTCAGCAGCCGCTTTCTTCCTCTACCACCAGCTTCATTCACAACACTGATGCTGCGGTATGGCGGGTCGGCAACCTGCGATCTGGGCTTGCCAACCCGCCATTCTAGATCAGGAGGTCGCGGGCCACACCAGAGGGCTCCGAGGGCCACATGTGGCCCCCGGGCCACTGGTTGGCCACCCCTGAATTAGGGTGTGCACCCCAAAGCTCAAACACACACACTATTGATCACTCAGAAAGAGAAGGGGCCAGTAAAATACATGTTTACTGGCCCCTTCCCCCACTCATCCTAAAACATCCTCGCAGCAACAGTTGGCAGGAGAGGAGAGGAGGGAAGCCAGTAGCACTGTGGGGGGGAAGGGGAGGGAGCCAGGGCAGGGGGATTAGGGTGTGCCTGGGCACACCTGGCACACGCCTATGATGCCCAAGCAAAGATGGTGGGGGAACGATGAAGGCATTATCGCGGTAAGCACTATGAGAGAGGTAATAAACAAAGGGATAGGTCACACTGATGCATTACTCGGCATATCACACTTAATATACATATATCTGATGCTAGCCTTGCTTCTGGTTATGCGTTTTGCCCTCCAGCCACAGACACGTTCCCAGTCCGCCCGCTTCCCCCCGTAAAAGCCGCCCTGTCGGACGATGATTGACAAGGCAATGCAGGCTGAGAGGTTAACACTGTCTCTCTTGGTAAATGAAGGTGGATTTGTCATATTGCAGCGTTTATCCATCTTCGGCGGCACCATTAATATTATTTACAGCGCGGGGGGAATGTGATTCATCAGCCGGAGATCTCCGTGAATAAACATGATGGCTTAATCAAGTTTTCCGGAGTCCTGGATGAATATTCATCGATGGGCCCTGAATCCACAGAGCGGGCAGGCTGAGCTGTCTGGGCTGGAGAAGCCGGGGAGGTGATGTTTTAAGTGTTCTAAGGCAGCGCGGCGCCGTGCGGCCGCGCGTGACCCGAAATACTACGAGATGCAGTTTATTTATCGTTGGCGGCGTGCGATGCGATTTGATTTAGAAGCCGTTCCCAAAATACGGCTGGATGAAACACGGCCGGTGCCCCTGTCATTCAGTAGTAGGACTAATGCCACAAAGTCGTCAGTGATGGGAGCGCCGGATTTGGCGTTTGGCGTAATAAGTTAGGAAATTGCTGGTGATATGCAATCCAACAAATAAATCAAAAAGCTGTAAACCCTTTTTCATGAAAAATTAACAAAACATATCCTTCTAAGTGTGGACCTGCCCCTATCCAATGCACTTAGTGCGATTCCGGTCTCCTTGCTTATTTCTCTGCTATCTGCATGAGTCCTTTCTGATACCAGACAATCCCAGGAGGTGGACTCTCCCCCCTCCAGCACACAGGGGTTGATTGACAGCCTCAGCTGTGCAGGTTATCCTATGAAATTATATGGAGGGGGGTGTGTCTTTTCCCTCCACTCAGATCTCAGATTACACCCAGCTATCTGCGCTACAATATTGTCGGGATACTTCCAAAGCTCTGCCACACCAGATGATAGCGGGCAATAGCCCATATCCACTATGAACAGGCTGTCCAGGAATTAGGTGGTTGTAACAGGGGCTACTGTAGGTGGAGGGACAGGCCCAAGAGCAGGCAGTGAGAGGCATTAGTTCCCTGTGGATCATTGGAAGTGTGGGCCACGGAGTGACGGACTGATTCTAGGACCAGGTGTGACATGGGATACTGAAGAGACAGGATACTCCAGGAGATTCCGGGGGGAAGTGAGAGTACTGAGAAGGACTGAGGTGCAAAGTCTAAGAAACCACCTTGGAATTCGTTCTCACAAGGGGGGGTGGGCTTTATTGCAAGGCAGGTCCTAGGTTGTGGCCTTCTGACTTACTGGACAGGCAGAAACTGAGCAGAGAGCAACAAGTAAGGAGTGAGGGGTGCTGTGGTACTACATGGTGTCCGACTGCATGCAGAGTGACTCGGAGCACTGGGGGGCTGGGATCATTGGAACACAGGAGCCAGTCTCTGGGAACACTGGGATCTAAGGAACACAGGAGTGAGTCTTTGGGAGCACCGAGAGTGTTGGGAACACAGGAGTGAGTTTCTGGGACCACTGGGGTGCTGGGATCACTGGAACACAGGAGGGAGTCTCTGGGACCACTGGGGTGCTGGGATCACTGGAACACAATAGGGAGTCTCTGGGAATGCTGGGATCATTGGAACACAGAAGAGAGTCTCTGGGAGCACTGGGGTGCTGGAATCATTGGAACACGGGAGGGAGTCTCTGGGAATACTGAGGTGCTGGGATCACTGGAACACAGGAGGGAGACTCTTGGAATGCTGGGATCATTGGAACACAGAAGGGAGTCTCTGGGAATATTGTGATCACTGGAACACAGGAGGGAGTCTCTGGGAACACTGGGGTGCTGGGATCACTGGAACACAGGAGGGAGTCTCTGGGAATATTGGGATCACTGGAACACAGGAGGGAGTCTCTGGGGAACACTGGGGTGCGGGGATCACTGGAACACAAGAGGGAATCTCTGGGAATATTGGGATCACTGGAACACAGGAGGGAGTCTCTGGGAATATTGGGATCACTGGAACACAGGAGGGAGTCTCTGGGGAACACTGGGGTGCGGGGATCACTGGAACACAAGAGGGAATCTCTGGGAATATTGGAACACAGGAGGGAGTCTCTGGGAACACTGGGGTGCTGGGATATAAGTAACACAGGAGTGAGTCTTTGGGAGCACTGGGAGTTCTGGGAACACGGGAGTGAGTTTCTGGGACCAATGGGAATCACAGGTGCAGAAACATTGAAAGCGCTCTATAAATACACAAGGCATGCATCTGCTGGAACACAGGGAACACCTAGGCTTCCAAGAGAGGCGCTGAGTGCTAGAATGCTTGATCACTGAGAAGTGTGATGCCTAGCCCTTTAAGAGAGTGCCTAGGATTCTATTGGCTGCAGTGCTGGCAGACTTCGTGGCCCAATGATTGCTGCCTTACCATTGGTCCCAACAGCAGATAATACACTTTGAGTCTCCAGAAAGAAACAAACTATAGAAAGAATAACACATAAATCAAAACGCGTTTCAGAGGTTCCAAGGGTCCCCCCTTCGTCAGGGCTTTGTGCTGTTGAGTAAAAGTGTGTATTGGGAAAAGATATCTGAAACGCATTGGTCCTTAACGATATTGGATTCTGAATAAAATGTAATATGGAATTTATGCTTTCAGTTTTTGTCTCTTTTCTCATATTTACTGTAAATATACTGTATATCAGGGCTCAAAATTTCAAGTCCTGAGCTACTAGCAAGGCCTAAAGGCGTACTCGCCACCAGTTGCCCGGCCCAACCCCTACCATGTCCCACCCGCTAATCCCGCCCCTAGACACGCCCTCATAAATTATCTCATGAAATGACACTTAAATGTTTTATGCAGGATTAAGTTATAAAAATAAATATTAACAACAACTTTATCCGTACCCAGAAATGCAGCCTGCCCAATGTCTACCAATGCAGCACGTGTCCCCCGGTTCAGCCAAGTGTCCCCAGTGCAGCAAAATGTCCCCATTGCAGCCAGAGTCCCTATTGCAGCCAGAGTCCCCATATTGCAGCCAGAGTCCCCATATTGCAGCCAGAGTCCCCATATTGCAGCCAGAGTGCCCCACATTGCAGCCAGAGTTCCCCACATTGCAGCCAGAGTTCCCCACATTGCAGCCAGAGTTCCCCACATTGCAGCCAGAGTTCCCCACATTGCAGCCTACCTGTGCTGGGTAAGAGAGAGGACAGGAGAGGAGCCGGAGCCGCCGCCACCTGGTTGTTCAGAGCGCGGGGAACATAACAGCTTTCAATTCAATAGCTGTGTTCCCCGCCACGAGCCGTCATATACAGCACCTCCCCCCCTTGTCCGGGAAACTTTGATAGACAGATCACCCGTTCAATCCTGGAATGGGTGATCTGTCTATCAAAGTGCCCGGACAAGGGGGAGGGGCTGTATATGACAGCGCACGCCGGGGAACACAGCTATTGAATTGAAAGCCGTTATGTTCCCCGCGCTCTGAACAACCAGGCGGCGGTGGCGGCGACTCTCCTCTCCTCGCTCGCCCCCCCTGCTCCCAGGCAGCCCGCACTCGCCAGCCCTCAAAATTTACTCCCAAAATGAGAGCAGGCGAGTGTGAATTTTCAGGGCTGCTGTATATATATATATTATCTAAAACCAAAATGTATTATAGAGCTCCGGCTCCCGTTATTGGACCGTTGTGGATGGCTTTGTTCTATCGCCGTTATCTGAGAACCTTCCAAAGCGTAGAGTTTTACAGAAAGGTAATTGATACCCGAAGCAGATGTAAATGAGGGCAATTAGGAGCCATGGGGAGGAGCAGTAAATATTGTAAATGATAGACTTTTCCTCATATAGGAAGTTCCTTCTTCCCAGTTCTTGGTGCATTACTGTATCCGTTATTTGACAGAATATTGATCGCTAATTAATCTGCAATCGCTAAAATGACTCCCTAGCTCTCCGCTATACAGTAAATTGCCTTTTGATAAGTTGCTGCTGCAGACTGCAACACAAAAGACTGTCAGTTCTGCAGATTAAATCTCAGGTAATCTGCATAATGTACCACAGATAACATATTAAATTGCAGTTTTAGAGGACGGCGCTTTCCGTGTCTCACTAGCAAAGGCCAAGCAATAAGAATTGTTTTTCTAATAAACTTATGGCATATCACGATGGTGGCCATGGAAGACCATTCCTTAAAGTGGTCCTCCAGCAGACAATTTACAATAGCCATTCTCAACCAGGATTCCATGGAGTCTAATGCCGCGTACACAGGATCGGAAATTCCGACAAGAAAAGTCTGATGTGAGCTTTTGGTCGGAAATTCCGACCGTGTGTAGGCTCCATCAGAATTTTTCTGTCAGAATTTCCGCCAAGAAAAATTGGAGAGCTGGTTCTCAAATTTTCCGACAAGAAAATTTCTAATCGTCTGTATGCAATTCCGACGCACCAAAAAACACGCATGCTCGGAATCAAGTCGACGCATGCTGGGAAGCATTGAACTTTGTTTTCTCGGCTTGTCATAGTGTTGTACGTCACTGCGTTCTTGACGGTCGGAATTTGGTGTGACCGTGTGTATGCAAGACAAGTTTGAGCCAAGATTCAGTCGGAAAAAAATCCACGTTTTTCTTGTTGGATTTTCCGATCGTGTGTACGCGGCATTAGGGTTCCTCCAGAGGTCACTAAGGGTTCCATGAGCTGTGGCTGATTGACCTGCCATCCCATGGCAACTGTGCAGTTCCAGATCAAATGCCACATAGACAAGCCTTGGGTAGGAAGGAAGGAGCACCCAGTGTTCCCAGAAAGTTGTCCATCAAAAGTTGCAATTTCCTGGACACCGGAAGCTCCTTCCTTCCTACCCAAGTCTTCTTGCTGAAACTACCATAAGACCATATCAGAAAGGTAGCAGCCTAAGTCCCCAAAAAGGTCCACGACCACAATCCATCGTCGGGCACAACCTACTTAAAGAGATTTCTTCCTTATTTCCCACACAACCACCCACCAATGACCGTAACTTATCTAGTCAGTCCAGAGTGGTCTCCAGCCCAAACCAAATCCTAGGCAGAGGCAACAACAATAAAGGCCACGCAATAAGAATTGTTTGCTAATAAACTTACGGAATATCATCATGGTGGCCATGGAAGATTGTACCTTAAAGTGCCCCTGTCATTCTCCAGCAGACAATTTACAATAGCCATTCTCAACCAGGGTTCCATGGAGTCTTAGGGTTCCTCCAGAGGTCACTAAGGGTTCCATGAGCTGTGGCCGATTGACCTGCCATCCCATGGTGACTGTGCAGTTCCAGAGCAAATGCCACATAACAGAGCCTTGGGTAGGAAGGAAGGAGCACCCAGTGTTCCCAGAAAATTGTCCATCAAAAGTTGCAATTTCCTGGACACTGGAAGCTCCTTCCTTCCTACCCAAGTCTTCTTGCTGAAACTACCATAAGACCATATCGGAAAGGTAGCAGCCTAAGTCCCCAAGAAGGTCCACCGCCACAATCCATCGTCAGGCACAACCTACTGGAAGAGATTTCTTCCTTATTTCCCACACAACCACCCACCAATGACCGTAACTTATCCAGTCAGTTCAGCATGGTCTTCAGCCCAAACCAGATCCTAGGCAGAGGCAACAACAATAAAGGCCACGCAATAAGAATTGTTCGCTATAAACGTACAGAATATCACGATGGTGGCCGTGGAAGACTGTACCTTAAAGTACCCCTGTCATTCTCCAGCAAACAATGTACAACTGCCATGCTAAACTAAGGTTTCATGGAACCCTAGGGTTTCCCCAGATGTTGATTAGGGGTTTTTTGAGCTGTGGCCGATTGACCTTTCATTCCATGGTGACTGTGAAGTTCCGGGTCAAATGCCATGTAGCAGAGCCAGAAACAACAGAGGCCAAGCAATAAGAATAGTTTGTTTAATAAACTTGCAACATATCATGATGGTGGCCATGGAAGACTGTACCTTAAAGTGCCCCTGTCATTCTCCAGCAGACAATTTACAATAGCCATTCTCAACCAGGGTTCCATGGAGTCTTAGGGTTCCTCCAGAGGTCACTAAGGGTTCCATGAGCTGTGGCTGATTGACCTGCCATCCCATGAACGATTGTGTAGTTCCAGGGCAAATGCCACATAGCCAAGCCTTGGGTAGGAAGGAAGGAGCACCCAGTGTGCCCAGAAAATTATCCATCAAAAGTTGCAATTTCCTGGACACCGGAAGTTCCTTCCTTCCTACCCAATCTTCTTACTGAAACTACCATAAGGCCATATTGGAAAGGTAGCAGCCCAAGTCCCCAATAAGGTCCATGACCATAATCCATCGTCGGGCACAACCTACTGGAAGAGATTTCTTCTCTCTCTTTTTTTTTTACAACTTTATCGATTTTATTTCTTAACATACTGTGACCAGAGCAATATAATGTTACCATAGTAACATTGTGTTACTCTACGGATATGATCAGGATTTTTTTTCTTTACACATTATGAGTGTTTATAACAGTAAATTTCATTGCCATAAGCAAACATTTTATTTTACTGAATACTTGAGGTGATTCTAGCCGTATTAGTGCAATTGTGACAGAGAAAATTGAGTATTGTCCGTGATACTTTTTTTAATTTGCACCAACACATAATTTTTCATGGACGAGCTTTTGGGGTGTGTCCCCTTCGTCAAGGTCCAAGCAGTACTACTATTCATTTTACTGAATGTAATTGATTGATTCAGTGTGTTTTGTTGTGATTAGCTGTGACTGGACAGAGCTAATCACATGGTACAGATGGGCTGTAATTGGCCCTGTCTGTACCATGTGATCACTGTGACCAATCACAGCTAGCAACAAAATTGTACACAATGGATAGCATGAAAGGAAGCCACCTATTGTGTACAACTGTAATTGGTCACATGGTATGGGCAGCTAGCCGATACACTGATCCTTGATAGGTCACGGGGCATGGGGCAGAGGCGCTATCCTGGAGGATGTTATGTGACCTGCACCCGGATTGACGGAAGTCCCGCCCAGCCATCATTTTGCTATAGGCTGGGCGGAAACTTATTTATTATATTCCTAAATGCCAAGAAGGATATAAATCTACTTTGTGTGCACCAAATGCCTTAGCAAACCCACATGTTATATTGTAAAAGTAGCAGCGACATTGTCATAGAGCAGTGATGTGGGAGGGGCCCAGCAGGCTCCACCCACTACAGAAAACTACAGGATGGGGGGAGGAGACCAGACCAATCACCCTGCACAAGGAGAGAGAGCAGCAGTGAGTGGTCTTTATTACAGGAAGTCTGGAAGACTGGATTACTGCACAAAGCTAAGAGAAATACACAACTATACCAAGGTTCAAGAAGAATATACATGACCACTGGATAGATAATATTTCATTTCATTTATGAAATGTGATGCGAAACCGGTAAACAGGTCCAGGCTTAGTGATATTCAATTTTTTATTTTTTTTTATAATGTATTTAGTTAATTTAATTTATTTTAAATCATGTGCTATAATCAACAGGTAAACAGGTCCTGGCTTAGTGGAATCCTATATATTTTTTTTGTTTTATATTTACATTTTTGGTAATGTATTTAGCTAATTTAATTTATTTTAAAGCATGTGCTGTAATACTGATAAACAGGTCCTGGCTTAGTGAAATTAATTTTATATATATATATATATATATATATATATATATATATATATATATATATATATATATATATATATATATTTCATTGTTGGTAATATATTTAGTTTATTTAATTTATTTTAAATCAAGTGTTATAATCAACAGGTAAACAAGTCCCTTACGCAAATCCAGGTAAAGTAAAATATATATATTTTTTTGTAGTGCATTTAATATTGTAATATTAGATAATATTTTCTCATCCCCGAGTCCGGCTTTAAATAGATGCCTGAAAATGATCAGAAAATCAGAATCCTGGGGAAGATGGCGGACTCCGTTTTGCGAGGCCATCAGGTAAATCCTTAACAAAAAGCACAATCACTATAAACATAAGGCGGTCGCGCACAAAAAGGTAGAGCGCCGCAGTTTGGCTGACCAACGCACAAAGAGAGGCGCTGGGTGTTGCTTTTCCCATTAGCCAGGGAGATTTAAAGACTTCAGCTGGCCGCCGTTTTCATTTCAATACCCCCGAAATGTGTCACTGAGTATCTGCGGCCAATTTTAGCCTTTAAATCTCCCACCGCCGTTTAGAAAAAAAATAATGAAGAACTGGCTGGATGTTGTTCGGGAGGTCGGGAGCCAACTGGCGGCGGTACAAGTGGGTAGGACGCTCTGCAGGGCACATTTGTCAGACAGAGGCGGCATTCACGTGAATACGGCGCTTCTACATCACAACGGCCTCACACAGGCCTCTAGTCATTTTAATTTTTTACCACCATCATGTGGAGATAAAACCAGATATGCTACAGAATCAGGGGATGAATGCTCCAATAATAAGCTGCAACGTGAAATGTCAATGATGGTGTAACCTGCGTGCTGATAAATTAGAAGCATATTTTTAGAAAAATTAAAACAAAAATAAAATATTCTGTTTCTTGTGTCGAGAAAAAAAAATTTACCCAAATATTATCTGTAGTCTGTTTATCAAAATTGCAGCACATGCCTTGAAGTAAATTAAATACATAATAAATAAATACAATAATTAATAAAAAAAAAAAAAAAAAAAATAATAAAAGGAAAAAAAAAAGTAGGATTTTACTAAGGCCATAGAACATTATACAATTTTCCTTTAGATTTACCAAAACCATAAAATAGGAGTTAAAACCTAAACACTTTCAATCTGTATGCAGTCAGGCAGGCCCCTGTATGACATGCAGTGCATCTGGAAAAGTATTCACAGCGCTTCACTTTTTCCACATTTTGTTATGTTACAGCCTTATTCCAAAATGGATACAATTATTTTCCTCAAAATTCTACAAACAATTCCCCATAATGACAACGTGAAAAAAGTTTGTTGAAATATTTGCACATGGATTCAAAATAAAAAATGAAAAAAATCCCATGTTCACAAGTATCACAGGCTCCTCCCATGTACATAAGTATCACAGGCTCCTCCCATATACAAAAGTATCACAAGCTCCTCCCATGTACACAAGTATCACAGGCTCATCCCGTGTACATAAGTATCACAGGCTCCTCCCATATACAAAAGTATCACAGGCTCCTCCCACTTACATAAGTATCACAGGCTCCTCCCATGTACATAAGTATCACAGGCTCCTCCCATGTACATAAGTATCATAGGCTCCTCCCATATACAAAAGTATCACAGGCTCCTCCCATGTACACAAGTATCACAAGCTCCTCCCATGTACACAAGTATCACAGGCTCATCCCGTGTACATAAGTATCACAGGCTCCTCCCATATACAAAAGTATCACAGGCTCCTCCCACTTACATAAGTATCACAGGCTCCTCCCATGTACATAAGTATCACAGGCTCCTCCCATGTACATAAGTATCACAGGCTCCTCCCATATACAAAAGTATCACAGGCTCCTCCCATATACAAAAGTATCACAGGCTCCTTCCATGTACACAAGTATCACAAGCTCCTCCCATGTACACAAGTATCACAGGCTCATCCTGTGTACATAAGTATCACAGGCTCCTCCCATATACAAAAGTATCACAGGCTCCTCCCACTTACATAAGTATCACAGGCTCCTCCCATGTACATAAGTATCACAGGCTCCTCCCATGTACATAAGTATCACAGGCTCCTCCCATGTACATAAGTATCACAGGCTCCTCCCATGTACATAAGTATCACAGGCTCCTCCCATGTACATAAGTATCATAGGCTCCTCCCATATACAAAAGTATCACAGGCTCCTCCCATGTACACAAGTATCACAAGCTCCTCCCATGTACACAAGTATCACAGGCTCATCCCGTGTACATAAGTATCACAGGCTCCTCCCATATACAAAAGTATCACAGGCTCCTCCCACTTACATAAGTATCACAGGCTCCTCCCATGTACATAAGTATCACAGGCTCCTCCCATGTACATAAGTATCACAGGCTCCTCCCATGTACATAAGTATCACAGGCTCCTCCCATGTACATAAGTATCATAGGCTCCTCCCATATACAAAAGTATCACAGGCTCCTCCCATGTACACAAGTATCACAGGCTCCTCCCATGAACACAAGTATCACAGGCTCCTCCCATGTACACAAGTATCACAGGCTGCTCCCATGTACACAGGCTCCTCCCATGAACACAAGTATCACAATCTCCTCCCATGTACATACGTATCACAGGCTCCTCAGATGTACATAAGTATCACAGGCTCCTCCCATGTACATAAGTATCACAGGCTCCTCTCATGTACATAAGTATCACAGGCTCTTCTCATGTACATAAGTATCACAGGCTCCTCTCAGAGGTCACACTTAACCCCTACAGCGCCCCCTAGTGGATAACTCCTAAACTGCAATTGTCATTTTCACAGTAATCAGTGCATTTTTATAGCACTTTTTGCTGTGAAAATGACAATGGTCCCAAAAATGTGTCAAAATTGTCCGATGTGTCGGCCATAATGTCGCAGTCACGAAAAAAATCGCTGATCGCCGCCATTAGTAGTAAAAAAAAAAATATTAATAAAAATGCCATAAAACTATTTCCTATTTTGTAAACACTATAAATTTTGCGCAAACCAATCGTTAAACTCTTATTGCAATTTTTTTAATCAACAATAGGTAGAAGAATACGTATCGGCCTAAACTGAGGGAAAACAAATATTTTTTTTATATATTTTTTGGGGATATTTATTATAGCAAAAAGTAAAAAATATTGAATTTTTTTCAAAAATTTCACTCTCTTTTTGTTTATAGCGCAAAAAATAAAAACCGCAGAGGTGATCAAATACCACCAAAAGAAAGCTCTATTTGTGGGGAAAAAAAACCGCCAATTTTGTTTGGGATCCACATTGCACGACCACGCAATTGTCTGTTAAAGCGTCGCAGTGCCGAATCGCAAAACCTGGCCAGGTCCTTTAGCTGCATTTTGATCCGGGTCTTAAGTGGTTAAAGTGGAGGTTCCATTACAAAAAAATAAAAAATAAAAGTCAGCAGCTACTAACACTGGAGCTGCTAACTTTTAATAAGGACACTTACCTGTCCCAGCCGCCAGCAATGTTGGCCCCCGCCGAGGCCGATCATCGATCCTGGCAGCTCCAAGCGCCGCCATCCACAGTAAGGGAAACAGGCAGTGAAGCCGTACGGCTTCACTGCCCGTTTCCTACTGCGCATGCGCGAGCAGCGCGGCGCTTTGTGAATGGGCCAGCTGCTTTCTGGGACACACACAGTTCCCAGAATGCAGCGCGCCCCATTCACAAGAAGACACCGAGTGTAGGAGGAGGAAGAGAATCCGCCGCGGAGGATGAAGAGGCAGATTTGGCATTTCCGCATAGCAACAGCTATTTAGGGTAAGTAAAACAATTTTTTTTTCCCATTATTTTTTTTTTTTTTTAGATTTCTGGTGGAAATTTTTTTTTTTCAGGTGGAACCTCCACTTTTAAATACATATTAGGTAGATTCAGGTACCTATGCCTAACTTTGCGGCGGCGTAGCTTAAGGCATTTAAGCTACGCCGCCGTAAGTTAGCTAGGCAAGTACATGATTCACAATGTACTTACCTGCTAAGTTTCGGCGGCGTAGTCTAAATCGGCGGGCGTAAGGGCGCCTAATTCAAATGTGTTTGAGGGGGGCGTGTTGTATGTTAATGGGGCTTAACCTTTCTTTCTTTTTTTGCGAACTGCGCATGCGCCGGGCGCCTGCATTTCCCAGTGTGCATTGCGGCTAAGTACGCCGCACAGGCCTATTGATTTTGACGTGGACGTAAACGACGTAAATCCCGATTCTTACGCAAACGACTTAAAAAATTTGAATTTCGAAGTGGGAACGGCGGCCATACTTGACATTACTATTCCAATAGGGCCTAGCTCTAACTTTACGCGTCCTATCTCTTACGTAAACGGCGTAAAAGTACTGCGTCGGCCGGGCGTACGTTCGCGAATCGGTGTATCTACTCATTTACATATTCTACGCCGACTGCAATGGAAGCGCCACCTAGCGGCCATCCAAAATATTGCAACCTAAGATAGGACGGCGCAAGCCGTCGTATCTTAGATATGTTTAAGCGTATCTCTGTTTGAGCATACGCTTAAACATAAGTCGGCGTAGATTCGGAGTTAGGTCGGCTTATCTACTGATAAGCCGGCCTCATGCCGCATACACACCATCACTTTATGTGATGAAAAAAAACGACATTTTCTTTCAAGTAAAAAATGACCTTTTTGAAACTGAAATTTTCAAAGACGAAGTTGCCTACACACCATCGTTTTTCTCACAATGTTCTAGCAAAGCGAGGTTACGGTCTCACCACTTTTTCCATTGAAGCTCGCTACTGGGCATGCGCGGGTGTAAAAACGTCTTTTTAAACAAAGTTTTTTGCTACATACGGTCAATTTCTGTGAAGTAAAAAACAACGTTTTGAAAAACGACACATAAAATTGAAGCATGCTTCAATTTTTTTTGGTCGTTTTTTACAAGACATAAAACGACGTTTTCCCCCACACACGGTCATTTAAAGTGACGTTTTTAAAAACGTCATTTTTTTTCATTGCATAAAGTGATGGTGTGTACGGGGCATCACTCTTACTGAATCTACCTAATAACATAAACAAATGTATAAAAATAAATAAAATAAAACAAATACATTGTAATAACAGCCATGGAGTAAAATCTCTAATCCCATAGGTTGCTTCCAGAGACATGGCTGCCGCCACTGCCGATGACAGGTACACTTTAACAATAGATTTATTGTGTCCTATAAATAAGGGAAAGCTGTGTTTTTTTTTCTTTTTAGCGCTGTTCAGGTTTAATTTATTTAGCAGATTTATTCCCCTCCAGCCTGAATATATATCACCGAGTTGACTTTGGCCCTTAGCGGACGGCTTTATCATGCCAATGTGATCTTGTGAAAACGCTCAGCCTCGTCACCCGGCCATGGTGCGTGTTTATGTGGCTTGTGTAAAGGCTGGAGCATGGGCTGGAGTTTACCCCTACAGGGAATGATTAATGGTTTGACACCTGCAGCCCCCGATGCCTCCCAAGACACCCTTCCTGCATTCAGAAACAGTCCATGAAATGCCACAACGTGTAAATCTCACGGTGCATCCATACGACGAAACACGTATGTGCGCAGAGTTCAAATGAGAGGCGGGGGGGGGGTTTGCCAGCAAAAACTACAAAATGCTACGACCTCATTCCCTTCCCAGCCACGGCGAAAGTAGCCAAACCGGCCGCTTGCGCATTTCAATAGAAAAAAACAATTACGAGACAAGAGGACGTCAATAGAAAAAAACGATGATTGCCAAGCAATTAATTTCTCTTTTGGATCACGTGATTATGCCTTTCACGCCTAAGCCTATTTCTGACATTTGTAGCCAGATTCAGAGAGACTTACGACGGCGTATCAGTAGATACGCAGTCGTAAGTCCGAATGCGCGCTGTCGTATCTTTGCGCGCATTCTTAAACTGACATACGCCTCACTGTCACCAAGATACGACCGACGTAAGTCTCCTACGCCGTCGTATCTTGGTTGCATATTTACGCTGGCCGCTAGGGGCGTGTACGTGGATTTACGCGTCGAATATGTAAATGAGCAAGGTACGTACGCCCGTCGCAGTAAGATACGCCGTTTACGTAAGGTGTTTTTCAGGCGTAAAGATAAACCACCAAAAGTATGGATGACGGAACAGCCGTCGTATTTTACGTCGTTTGCGTAAGCGTACGTGAATGGGGCTGGGCGTAGGTGACGATCACGTCGAAAGCATTGAGTACTTGCGACGTGATTCTGAGCATGCGCGTGCATGCGCCGTAACAACGGCCCTCATTTACATGGGGTCACGGTTAATTTAAATGTAGCCCGCCCACTACATGCCTACTTTGAATTAGGCGGGGTTACGCCGGGCCATTTGCGCTACGTCGACGTAACTTAGGGAGCTTTGTGAATACAGTACTTGCCTCTCAATGTTACGCCGGCGTAGCGCATATGAGATGCGCTACGCCAAACTAAAGATGCGCCCGTCTTTCTGAATCTGGCTATTGGTGTTTACAAGTTAAAATCCGTATTTTTTGCTAGAAAATTACTTAGAACCCCAAAAAATTATATATGTTTTTTTTTAGCAGAGAATCTAGAGAATAAAATGGCGATTGTTGCAATATTTAATGTCACACGGTATTTGTGCGGCGGTGTTTTAAACGCAACTTTTTGGGAAAAATGTACTTTCATGAATTAAAAAAAAATGAAAAAGTAAAGTTAGCCCAATTTTTGTGCATAATGTGAAAGATGATGTTACGCCGAGTAAATAGATACCAAGCATGTCACGCTTTATAATTGCACGCACTCGTGGAATGGCGACAGACTACGGTACCTAAAAATCTCCATAGGCGACGCTTTAAACTTTTTTTTACAGTTACCAGGTTAGAGTTACAGAGGAGGTCTAGTGCTAGAATTATTGCTCTCGCTCAGACGATCGCAACGGAAACCTCACATGTGTGATATGAACACCGTTTTCATATTCGGGCGCGACTTCCGTATGCGTTTTCTTTGTTGCGCAAGCTTGCGGGCAGGGGGGCGCTTTAAATATTTTTTTTTCTTATTTATTTTATTTATTTTTAGAATATTAAATTGTGTTTTTTATTTTTATTTTTACATTTTGATCACTTTTATTGCTGTCACACGGAATGTAAACATCCCTTGTGACAGTAATAGGTGGTGACAGGTACTCTTTATGGAGGGATCGGGGGTATAAAAGACCCCCGATCCCTCCTTGCACTTCAAAGTATTCAGATCGCCGAAAACGGCGATTCTGAATACTGTGTACTTTTTTAAATCCGGCGCCATTGGCAGCCGAGAAACCCGGAAGTGACGTCATGACGTCGCTTCCGTGTTAACATTGCGAAGACTGAATCAAAGCCGTTTACGGCTTAGTTTCAGTCTCCGCCTGGACACAGAAGGCGCCAGATGGAGGATCGGGTCTCCCGGAGGGACGGGAGGCCCGGTTAGAGTGGCGAGAGGCGGCGGTAGGGGGGGGGATGTCCCCTCCCGCTCCTCCGGCATAACAACCGAGCGGCTTTTAATCGGTTGTTATGTCTGGATAGCCAATCGCCCGCTCTAAACAACGGTACCGGGATGATGCCTGCAGCTGCATATCATCATCCCGGTATAACACCCGAAAGCCGAGGACGCATATATGCGTACGCTCGGCGCGAAAGGGTTATACAAGCGATGAATAATGCATGGCGTTTGCATGTCCTATGCATTTTATACGTGAATGCCCGCCATAACGCAGATAGATCGCGGCGCAGTGTTCCCAAGCATCAAAGTCCCCCCAGACATGAAGGCAATCTGGTAATTCAAAGCTAGCGAAAAAAATCCTTTCTTGTGGTTTAGTAAAAAACTTAAAATTTGCATTACAATGGGAGAAAAATGGAAAAATGTCAGACTGTACTGCTTGTCAGTCAAAAATCTAATTTAGGCTCATTTTTGAAAATGAAAAAGAAGTTTGAGGACGTGCCTAGCGAGGAAAAAAAAATGGTTCTGTACCTTTTTTTATTATGTAGAAAAATAACTTCTAAGTCCAGGGAAATTGTTCCGTTATTTAACATCGAGAGTTACTTAGCAACTTAGCACAGAGCTGGTTGTTCTCACCTTTGGACGCCGAACGCCCCCCCTCCCCCCCCTCCTAGTCAGAGGATTATCGGAAACATTCAACGGTGAAAATGAGAACACAGAAGAAGCTCTGCAGCCACGTTTGGGGTCAGTTTGCTAAACTTATATATTCAATTACCGTATATACTCGAGTATAAGCCGAGTTTTGCAGCACATTTTTTTGGTGCTGAAAATGCCCCCCTTCGGCTTATACTCGAGTCACCTTTTTGTGCCTGATCTCCCACATTTTTGGGGACTCGATACCGGACGGCTGTAGGTCCCCTGGATACCAAACTTGGCACACATATAGCCCCACTCTTCCTCTACAAGTGTGCAAAGTTTTTTGTCCAGGGGACCTACTGCTGGGGAGCACAGATTTTTCAAAGTCGGGCACCCCTTCCATAGACTACCATGTTTAACTGTAATTTCTCCGGTAACATTGGGGTCGGTACCGGCCGGTGACTTGTCGTTAAGGTTCCCCTAACGAGATGGTTCCTGTAAGGACTGCGTAGGCGCAATCCATAGGCGTGCGCACAGGGCACACCCTAATCGTGCTGTTCAGATTCTCTCTGCTGCTTGGCTGCAGAGAAAGGGACTGAAGAATCTCTGTCCTCAGTCCCTTTCTCTATCTCAAAAGTGAGACATCAAGGGCCTGTTTAAACCCTGATATTTCACCAAAGCCCCCCCTCCCCTCACCTACTGACACCGTCCGCTACCACATATAGAATATATGTGTGTATATATAACTGTATATGAGCTTTGGATGTGCACACCCTAATGCCATAGGCTGCGCACACCTCCGAACCTCGGCCGGCATCCAGGCTCATTCTTTAACATCCCCGTGGATTGGAGGATGTTAAAAAAAAAAGAGCCAGGAGGCCGAGCGAGCGAGCCATCTGAGCGAAGCAAGGACGTGAGGCCCACTGGCCACTTTCCTCGAAATCCACGTCGCCCTGGATGCCGGCCGAGGTTCGGAGATTTCCGTCGGCAAGGATTGCGCCTGCGCAGTCCTTACAGGAACCATCTCGTTAGCCGGAAGCATATCGGCAGATCACCGGCTGTAGGTCCCCTGGACCCCTGGCACACATGCAGCTCCAGGTCTCCTCTACAAGTGTGCAAAGTTTGCTGTCTGGGGGACCTACGGCCAGGGAGCACCAATTTTTCAAAGCCGGGCACCTCTTCCATAGACTCCCATGTTAAACTTCAGTCTAGTCATGGACACAGTGAGGCATGGGCACAGTGAGGCATAGGAACAGCGAGGCATGGGCACAGCGAGGCATAGGCACAGTGAGGCATAGGCACAGTGAGGCATGGGCACAGTGAGTCAATACGTTTTACCAATTTGTTTGTGGTAAAATTAGGTGCCTCGGCTTATATTAGGGTCGGCTTATACTTGAGTACAGGGGTGGACTGACAACTCATGGGGCCCCCGGGCAATAGGAGATTATGGGCCCCCCAGGCAATAGATTATGGGGCCACACAGTATACACACACATACAGAACACATACACAGTATACACACACAAAGACACACAATATACACACACAGAATACACATACACACACTGAAAAGGTACTGGAGAGGCGGGGCAGCTATAATCCTGGGATTTTTTTTTAAAAACAGTGGGGTAGATTCAGTTAGATTTGCGCAGTTTTTACGTAGGCGCAGGGCACCGTTTTTTCCTTGCGCCCCCGCAAATTATCTGCGCTACCCTCGATTCACAGTAGCTCCGTAAATTGCGTGGGCGCTCCGGCAAAATGCCCGGCGTAAGCGTGCGCAATTTAAATGATCCCGTAGGGGGGCGTGGATCATTTAAATTAGGCGCGTTCCCGCACCGAGCGTAGTGCGCATGCTCCGTCTGGAAACTTTCCCGACGTGCATTGCGGTAAATGACGTCGCAAGGACGTCATTTGCTTCAAAGTGTACGTGAATGGCGTCCAGCGCCATTCACGATTCACTTACGCAAACGACGTACATTTCAAATTTCGCGACGGGGGAACGACGGGTATACGTAGCATTGGCTGCCCCTGCTAATAGCAGGGGCAGCCTTACGCAAAAACCGACGTACGCAAACGACGTAAACTGCGTACGCAGGGCTCGCGTAGGGTTGTGAATCGGCGTTAGTATGCAATTTGCATACTATACGCTGACCACAACGGGAACGCCACCTAGCGGCCTGCGTAAGAATGCAGCCTAAGATATGACGGCATAAGGAGCCTTATGCCAGTCATTTCTTAGGCTGCAGTCGGCGTAACAAGGTTCCTGAATAAGGAGCATTTGTAACGCCGGCGCAGGTAAGCAATTGCGCTGCATAACTATGGTAACGCAGACGCAATTGCTCTCTCTTTGAATCTACCCCACAGATTTTTACATATTGTCCCTGGCTTTACTGAGGCTGGTAACCCTGATGGGGCCCCCTAGTGGCATGGGGCCCTCGGGCAGTGCCCGAGTGCCCACATGGTCAGTCCGCCCCTGCTCGAGTATATACGGTAATCGCATGTTGACTTGGGGGGCAGGGTTGAACCAGGAAAGGCAAAATATAAGACAACAGTGAAAAACTAAAGTAAATCAACAAGAAAATGCAAAATTAAACCGAAACTAACAAAAACAAGAAACAATATTCTTCAGAAAACAAGAAAAAGTTATGAAAAAAACTGTATATAATATATTACCCCCGAACGAGGAAAGTCTTCGGGCCGGAGCTCCCACTTAATCTTGGGAGACACTTTTCGGCATAAAATAAGGCCGTGTGCTCTCACGCTTAGTGTAAGGAAGGCGGCGCGGGGGAAAGTGGCCATTTGTCAAGATCGCGTACAGCGGCAGGAAGGCAGAGATTCAGCGCGGCAAGTCGGAGCGTGAATAGTTCTGCTGCTCCAGTATCTGACTTCTTATGACACAGTAAAGCCGTCCATAAGACGTATTTAAATGCTCCCAAGCAGATCATAACCGCCAGAGGCCGGCAAAACAGTAAGAGGAAAAAAATAAATGTTTAAATGCCTTTTTTTGCTATTGTTGGTATAAAATAAAGGATTCTACGCGGGCTACTCATCCTGATTTATACTCGGCTCAGACCTCCACCGAGATACAGAGAGGAGATCCGACACCGCGAGGATCAAATCACATGACTTATGACTGACTTATCAGATCTACACTTTATTCGGTACACTCGTTCCATTGCTTAGTAACACAAATTGCTAATCAGCCAATCACACCTCAGCGACTCAATGCATTGAGAAATCTAGACGTGGTGAAGACGACTTTCTGAAGTTCAAACCAAGAATCAGAATGGGGAAGAAAGGGGATTTAACGTTACTTCAGCCCCGAACCATTTGGCTGGCCAAATGACCCGGCCACTTTTTGCGATTCTGCACTGCGTCGCTTTAACTGACAATTGCGCGGTTGCGCGACGTGGCTCCCAAACAAAATTGCCGTCCTTTTTTTCCCACAAATAGAGCTTTCTTTTGGTGGTATTTGATCACCTTTGCGGTTTTAATTTTTTGCGCTATAAACAAAAATAGAGCGACAATTTAAAAAAAAAAAACTATATTTAGTACTTTTTGCTATAATAAATATCCCCAATTTAAAAAAAATGTAGGCCGATACGTATTCTTCTACATATTTTTGGTAAAAAAAAAAAAAAAAATCGCAATAAGCGAATATTGATTGGTTTGAGCAAAAGATATAGGCCGCGATTCAGATACATTGTCGTATCTTTGAGCGGGCGCAACGCATCTCCTATGCGCTACGCCGACGTAACATTGAGAGGCAAGTACTGTATTCAGAAAGCACTTGCTCCCAAAGTTACGTCGGCGTATCGTAAATGGGCCGGCGTAAGCCCGCGTAATTCAAAGTAGCAAGGCAGTGGGTGTGTTGTATTGTAATGAAGCGTGACCCCATGTAAATGCATGGCCGGTCGAACGGCGCATGCGCGCGCATGCTCAGAGTCACGTCGCAAATACTCCCTAAGATACGTCGGCTCAATGCTTTGTCGACGTGAACGTAACATACGCCCAGCCCCATTCACGTACCACTTACGCAAACTACGTAAAATACGACGCTGTTCCGACGTTCATACCTTAACATGACTTACCCCTGCTTTATGAGGGGTAAAGTTACGCCGGACCGACGCCTTACGTAAACGGCGTCGCTAAATCCGACGGGCGCAAGTACGTTTCTGAACCGGCGTATCTAGGTCATTTGTATATTCGACGCGTAAATCTACGGAAGCGCCCCTAGCGGCCAGCGTAAATATGCACCCAAGATACGACGGCGTAAGAGACTTACGTTGGTCGTATCTTGGCCAAATTCAGGCGTAACTGCCTATATGAATCAGCGCATAGGTACGACGGCGCTCATTTGGACTTACGATCGCGTATCTGGAGATACGCCGTTCTAAGTCCTTTCTGAATCCGGGTCATAGTGTCTACAAAATAGGGGATATATTTATGGCATTTTTGTTATACATTTTTTTTGTTTTTACTAGTAATGGCGGTAATCTGCGGTTTTTATTGTGACTGACATTATATCGGACACTTGTGGCGCTATTTTGGGACCATTGTCATTTATACAGCGATCGGTGCTATAAAAATGCACTGGTTACTGTATAAACGTGACTGGCAGGGAATGGGTTAACCAGTAGGGGGCGCTGAAGGGGTTAAGTGTGTCCTTGGGATGTGTTCTAACTGTTAGGGGGCGTGGCTACAAAAGACACATCACTGATTACTGCTCCCGATGAGAGGCAGAGTGTCACTAGGCAGAACAGGGAAATGCCTTGTTTACAAAGGCACTCCCCCCCTTCTGCCATTCCGTGATGCGATCGCAGGACACCGGCAGACAGACTAGGGTGCCCACATGTCCCGGATTGCCCAGGATTGTCCCACAATTGACATGCCTGTCCCGGGTCCCGGCCACCTTCATTTCTGGACAATACAGTGTCCCAGAATGAAATAGAGGACACAGCCACCACAACCAACAAGTCCTCGATGAAGGCTACAGTGGGAGGATGCATCGGGATCACTGTGGCATGGAGTGTTTTTAACGAGCGGCAATTTGTCTGACCATAGAATGTAACCCTCTCGTCAAGAAGTGGCAAATATATACAGCCAAATCGATTATAACAGAATACAATGAACATGTGAAACGTTGATATATTCATGGGCATTATAACTTACAATATGATTTTCTTTCTCGCTTCGAATAAATTCTCCTGAAGAAGACCTTTACTTTAATAGGTCGAAACACGTAGGGACGCTATGCAAAATTCTACATGATCTCTATGGTTACATACATAACTTGAGTATACACAGTTGAACCTCGGATTATCGAGCATAATCCGTTCCCGGAGTATGCTCGTAATCCAAAGCGAGTTTTCCAATTAAAGTCAATGGAAACTAAAATAATTTGTTCCGCATTGACTTCAATGGGATGCAATACCGAATGCGGCCAGAGGTCGGGGGTGCCAGAGAGCGCCGAAAACGGACGAAAAGGCCCAAGGACACTTCAGCTCGTTTCCTGTGCCCCCGTACCTCAGGCCAAATGAGGTACTGCAGGCCTATTTTCGGCTCTGCTCGGCTTCTGCGCCCCCCGTACCTCAGGCCAAATTAAATACTGCAGTCCTATTTTCGACTCTGCTCGGCTTCTGCGCTCCCGTACCTCAGGCCAAATGAGGTACTGCAGGCATATTTAGCTTGAATTCTGCTTGTCTTGCCAGCACCAACGAGTCAGAATTAAAAAATAAATAAAAAGTTGCTTGCAAAACAAAATGCTCTCAAACCAAGTTACTCTTAAACCGAGGTTCCACTGTATGTGTAGTTTTCCTGTCATTGACATTCCTGTCATGGAGAATGCTCGTAATCCAAAGTACTCGCATATCAAAGCGAGTTTTCCCATGAAAGTCAATGGAAACGCAAATAATTGGTTCCGCATTAACTTCAATGGCATGCAATACCGAATGCGGTCAGAGGTGGGGAGTGCCAGAGAGTGCTGAAAGGCCGGGGACACTTCAGCTTGTTTCCTGCGCCCTCGGGCCAAATGAGGTACTGAAGACCTATTTTCAGCTCTGCTCGGCTTCTGTGACTCCGTACCTCAGGCCAAATGAGGTATTGCAGGCCTATTTCCGGCTCTGCTCAGCTTCTGTGACTGCGTACCTCAGGCCAAATGAGGTACTGCAGGCCTATTTCCGGCTCTGCTTGGCTTCTGCGCCTCCGTACCTCAGGCCAAATGAGGTACTGCAGACCTATTTTCGGCTCGGCTTCTGTGCCTCAGGCCAAATGAGGTACTGCAGTCCTATTTTCGGCTCTGCTCGGCTTCTGCACCTCCGTACCTCAGGCCAAATAAGGTACTGCAGTCCTATTTTCGGCTCTGCTCGGCTTCTGCACCCCCGTATCTCAGGCCAAATAAGGTACTGCAGTCCTATTTTCGGCTCTGCTCGGCTTCTGCGCCCCCGTACCTCAGGCCAAATGAGGTACTGCAGGCATATTTAGCTTGAATTCTGCTGGTCTTGCCAGCACAAACCGAGTCAGAATAAAAAAAAATAAAAAAAGTTACTCGCAAATCAAAACGCTCTCAAACCAAGTTACTCTTAAACCGAGGTTCCACTGCATGTGTAGTTTTCCTGTCATTGACAAGATATGTTTTTATGTTATGGCCAGAAATATTTTTTATGACTCCTATGTATCCATATATTTGCCTATCTATTTTTTTTTTTTTTGATACTATGATATAAATAAAGCAAAATGTTATTTTTAAGAAAATCATTGTTATTCGTTTCCAACACTACTTTGCTGCAAAAAAAAAATTAACAAGAAATCTACTATTCGATGAAGGCTACATTGCCTTAGATTTAAAACGCCAGCTAAATTCTGGGCTGAATTAACATTATTTTTGGGGGGGGGGGGGGGGTTTGGGGGGCTATTGCACCTAGAACTAGGTGCAGATTGTTGTGTGTAGTCAGCGGCACGTTTTTGGAAAAAAGGACAGACAGCTTCGTTGTGTTAAAAAACTGCTTTTGCATATCTCAAGTAACGCTACAAACGCTAACATGCGCGAGAAAACAGATTGCCAACGACTTGTTAATTTCATGCTGTGTAAATATTTAACTAGTGTTGATTGTTAATGAGAATGACCTAAAAAAGTAAAAAAAAAAAAAAAAACACGAATAAAAAAAGGATATCGTCATTTTCGCTACAAACTTATCGTTTGGGTTATCCGTCTTGGGAAAGTTTTTGATGTCGCCTTCCAGTCGTTTTATCTGGTGGTCCATGCTGTCCAGACTGGATTTCAGAGTCTGCGCCGAAACTAGAAGAGAACGAGAAAACAATGAGAAAAATTATACAGCGCCATTTTTTTTTTTTTAAACATTTTATAAAGAGATAAAAATAAAATTACAGACACAAATATATTACACATTAACCACTTAACCCCCGGACCATTAGGCAGGCCAAAGACCAGAGCACTTGTTGCGATTCGGCACTGCGTCGCTTTAACTGACAATTGCGCGGTCGTGCGACGTGGCTCCCAAACAAAATTGGCGTCTTTTTTCCCCACAAATACAGATTTCTTTTGGTGGTATTTGATCACCTCTGCGGTGTTTATTTGTTGCGCTATAAACAAAAATAGTGCAACAATTTTGAAAAAAAAAAGCAATATTTTTTTACTTTTTGCTGTAATAAATATCCCCCCAAAAAATATATATTAAAAAAAACATTTTTTCCTCAGTTTAGGTCGATACGTATTCTTCAACATATTATTGGTAAAGAAAATCGCAATAAGCGTTTATTGATTGGTTTGCGCAAAAGTTATATAGCCAGGTTCAGAGACGTTTACGCCGGCGTATCAGTAGATACGCCGTCGTAACTCTGAATCTGCGCTGTCGTACATTTTAGTGTATTCTCAAATTGAGATACACTTAAATGTAGCTAAGATACGACGGCCTGCGCCGTCGTATCTTAGCTGTCTAGTTCCGCCGGCCGCTAGGGGCGTGAACGCTGATTTACGCCTAGAATGCGTAAATCAGCGAGATACGCCTATTCACGAACGTACACTTGCCCATCGCAGTAAAGATACACCGTTTACGTAAGGTGTTTTCCGGCGTAAAGCTAGTCGAACAAAAAGCTGGCCTAGCCAATGTTAAGTATGGGCGTCGTTCCCGCGTCGAGTTTTGAACATTTTACGTCGTTTGCGTAAGTCGTCCGTGAATGGGGCTGGACGTAATTTACGTTCACGTCGAAACCAATACGTCCTTGCGGCGTACTTTGGAGCAATGCACACTGGGATATGTCCACGGACGGCGCATGCGCCGTTCGTTAAAAACGTCAATCACGCCGGGTCACGCGTCATTTACATAAAACACGCCCCCCTGTTCCACATTTGAATTAGGCGCGCTTAGGCCGGCCCATTTACGCTACACCGCCATAACTTAGGAGGCAAGTGCTTTGTGAATACAGCACTTGCCTCTCTGACTTACGGCGGCGTAGTGTATATGCGATACGCTACGCCACCTCAAAGTTAAGCCAGTCTTTCTGAATCTGGCTACTAGTGTCTACAAAATAAGGGATAGTTTTATGGCATTTTTATTACGATTTTACTAGTAATGGCGGCAATCTGCGATTTTTATCGTGACTACAACATAATGGCGGACCCATCGGACACTTTTGATGCCATTTTGGGACCATTGTCATTTATACAGCGATCAGTGCTATAAAAATGCACTGATTACTGTAAAAAAGGAACTGGCATTGAAAAGGGAGCGGAATAGGTAAAGTGTGTCCTAGGGAGTGATTCTAACTGTAGGGGGAATGGGCTGCGTGTGACACAATACTGATCACCGCTCCAGTGTCCTGTCACTAGGCAGAACAGGGAAATGCTTGTTTACATCAGCATTTCCCCGTTCTTCCTCTCTGTGAGAAGATCGCGGGTATCCCCACAGACATCGAGTCCGTGGGACCCGCGGTCGGACTCACGGAGATTGCGGTGGGCACGCACGCCCACAATGCTGCATCTTAAAGGGGACGTACAGGTATGTCCATGCCCACAGGAGCCATTTAGCCAGATTCAGTAAGACTTACGACGGCGTATCAGTAGATACGCCGTCGTAAGTCCGAATGCGCGCCGTCGTATTTTTAAGCGTATTCTGGAAACCAGATACGCTTAAATTTGGCCAAGATACGACCGACGTAAGTCTCCTACGCCGTCCTATCTTATTACCTGTACGTTGCCCTTTAAGCCCAGCTGGGGGGGCGCGTGCACACGACCCGGTCCGAAGCTCCGTGACCGCGGCCGCGGGACCCGCAGACCCGATCACCACTGGAGTCCCGCGATCGGTCCCCGGAGCTGAAGAACTGGGAAGCTGTGTGTAAACACAGCTTCCCCGTTCTTCACTGTGGCACCGTCATTGATTGTGTGTTCCCTTTTATAGGGAAACACAATCAATGATGTCACACCTACAGCCACACCCCTCTACAGTTAGAAACAGAGATGAGGTCACACTTAACCCCTTCAGCGGCCCCTTGTGGTTATCTCCCAAACTGCAATTGTCATTTTCACAATAAACAATGCATTTTTTGCTGTAAAAATGACAATGGTCCCAAAAATTTGTCAAAATTGTCTGATGTGTTCGCCATAATGTCGCAGTTACGAAAATACGCTTATTGCGTTTTTTTTTACCAAAAATAGGTAGAAGAATACGTATCGGCCTAAAATGAGGAAAAAATTTTTTTTTTTATATTTTTGGGGGATATTTATTATAGCAAAAAGTAAAAAATATTGCATTTTTTTTCAAAATTGTCGCTCTATTTTTGTTCATAGCGCAAAAAATAAAATCCGCAGAGGTGATCAAATACCACCAAAAGAAAGCTCTATTTGTGGGGAAAAAAGGACGCCAATTTTGTTTGGGAGCCACGTCGCACGACCGCGCCATTGTCAGTTAAAGCGACGAAGTCCTGAATCGCAAAAACTGGCCAGGTCCTTTACCTGAATAATGGTCCGGGTCTTAAGTGGTTAAACCACTCCTATATTTTTACCACTACTTGGCTTTCTGCGTTTACAGATGTAGCAATTTTAGAAATTGGATGAAAGGTTTAGCAATGTCATTTTTGATGGATAAAAAGTGCATTTTATAGACAACTCTACAGATCAGACCAACATGAGGGACAAAGGAGGAGGAAAGAGGCACAAGAGGGACTTTGTTCCGAATCAGGGACAGTCCCGCCAAATCCGGGACGGTTGGGAGCTATAGGCCAGATTCACCAAAGAGATACGACGGCGTTTCTCCTGATACGCCGTTGTATCTCTGTTTCTATCTATGCGACTGATTCATAGAATCAGTTATGCATAGATATCCATGAGATCCGACAGGTGTAATTGTTTTACACTGTCGTATCTTAGGATGCAGTACCGCGGCCGCCGCTGGGGGGAGTTCGCGTCGTAAACCAGCGTCGGGTATGCAAATTAGGAGTTTACGGCGATTCCCGACGGATTTTCGCGTTCGCTACGTCGCTGCTAGTCTAGTTTCCCGTCGCAAAGTTAGTTGTCGTTTGACCTGCCCTAACTTTACTCAGCAATCGTATTGCTGTTTAAAGTACGGCCGTCGTTCCCGCGTCGAAATTTAAAATTTAACGTCGTTTGCGTAACACGTCCGGGAATACGGAAGTACGCTACGCGCGTCGCCGTTCAAAAAAATGACGTCACGGCGCGCAAAGCACAAGGGGAATTGCGAAACTGAGCATGCGCAGTAGGTCCGGCGCGGGAGCGCGCCTAATTTAAATGGCACACGCCCATTTGAATTGGCCCGCCTTGCGCCGGAGGCTGCCAGCGTAGTTTTCATCGCAAGTGCTTTGTGAATCAGGCACTTGCGATGAAAACTTGCGGCGGTGTAACGTATCTACGATACGTTACGCCGCTGCCGCAGTTCTATGTGAATCTGGCCCTATGGGTATAAGTAGGGTTTACAACCAACCTATGTCCCCGCTGACAGTGCCATGCTTCTGTTGGCATCGCCAACCATTTAATGGTTCATAAGTTGATCAAACATTGCCTGACACCCGATGTATCTGACACAGACGTCTCGCATTTGGGTGCCCTAATATCCTACTTTCTGCGCACCGCTTCTTCAACTCGAAATTACAATATTTGCAGCTTTCTTATATTAGGTGAGAAGAGATATTAATTCACAAGCAAGCAGAGGTGAGAACAAATTATGACGCCGATTGTTAAATAGCTATTAGAATTTGTTCCCAGGTACCGATTCATTTTCAGAAAATAAAATTGCCATCATCAACATTTTCAGTTAAAGTGGATCTCCCCTCCACAGAAAAAAGAAAAAAAATCAGCAGCTACAAATACTGTAGCTGCTGACCGTAAACCACTTAAGGACCGGACCAATATGCTGCTAAATGACCCAAGGGGTTTTTACGATTCGGCACCGCGTCGCTTTAACAGACAATTGCGCGGTCGTGCGACGTGGCTCCCAAACAAAATTGGCGTCCTTTTTTCCCCACAAATAGAGCTTTCTTTTGGTGGTATTTGATCACCTCTGCGGTTTTTAATTTTTTGCGCTATAAACAAAAATAGAGCGACAATTTTGAAAAAAATGCAATATTTTTAACTTTTTGCTATAATAAATATCCCCCAAAAACATATATAAAAATATTTTTTCCCTCAGTTTAGGCCGATATGTATTCTTCTACCTATTCTTGGTAAAAAAAAAAATCGCAATAAGCGTTTATCGATTGGTTTGCGCAAAATTTATAGCGTTTACAAAATAGGGGATAGTTTTATCATTATTTTTTTTTTTTTACTACTAATGGCGGCGATCAGCGATTTTTTTTGTGACTGCGACATTATGGCGGACACTTCGCACAATTTTGACGCATTTTTGGGACCATTGTCATTTTCACAGCAAAAAATGCATTTAACCACTTAAGCCCCGGACCTTTAGGCAGCTAAATGCCCAGGCCAGGTTTTGTGATTCGGCACTGCGTCGCTTTAACAGACAATTGCGCGGTCGTGCGACTTGGCTCTCAAACAAAATTGGCGTCCTTTTTTCCCCACAAATAGAGCTTTCTTTTGGTGGTATTTTATCACCTCTTTTTGCGCTATAAACAAAAATAGAGCGACAATTTTGAAAAAAAAATCAATATTTTTTACTTTTTGCTATAATAAATATCCCCCAAAAACATATATAAAATTGTTTTTTTCCCTCAGTTTAGGCCGATACGTATTCTTCTACATATTTTTGGTAAAAAAAAATCGCAATAAGCGTTTATCGATTGCTTTGCGCAAAATTTCTAGCAGTCACAAAATAGGGGATAGTTTTTACTACTAATGGCGGCGATCAGCGGTTTTTTTATGACTGCGACATTATGGCGGACACTTCGCACAATTTTGACACATTTTTGGGACCATTGTCAATTTCACAGCAAAAAATGCATTTAAATTGCATTGTTTATTGTGAAAATGACAGTTGCAGTTTGGGAGTTAACCACAGGGGGCGCTGAAGGAGTTAGGGTTCACCTAGTGTGTGTTTACAACTGTAGGGGGGTGTGGCTGTAGGACTGACGTCATCAATTGTGTCTCCCTATAAAAGGGATCACTCGATCGATGCAGCCGCCACAGTGAAGCACGGGGAAGCCGTGTTTACATACGGCTCTCCCCGTTCTTCAGCTCCGGGGAGCGATCGCGACGGAGCGGCTATAATCGAATAGCCGCGCCCTCGTCCCGGATCGCTCCTGAAGCCACGGGAACCGCCGCATGTACGGGGGGGGGGGGGGGTCCCGATCGGACCCACGTCTACGCAGAGACGTACAGGTACGCCAATGTGCCTGTCCATGCCATTCTGCCAAAGTATATGTAAATGCGGCGGTCCGTAAGTGGTTAACCACTTGACCTCTGGAAGATTTACCCCCCCGCCCCCCTCCTTCATGACCAGACCATTTTTTGCGATACGGCACTGCATTACTTCAACTGACAATTGCGCAGTCATGAGACGCTAAAATTTACGTATTTTTTTCCCCACAAATAGAGCTTTCTTTTGATGGTATTTGATCACCTCTGTGTTTTTTTTTTTTTTTTGCACTATAAACAAAAAATGAAAGAAAATACCGCTCTGAAAACTGCTGATCCCTCTGCTATGCTTCCGTCCCACTGAACCAAGAAAGGGTGCTGGCTGTGCACAGGTGCATTAGATAGAGACAATTCCTGGACTGCCGCACTCCTTGAAACGATGTCTTTATTCAGCAAAAAAAAAAAAATCAAAAACACAAAAAACAACCAAAAACAGTGCAGTCAAAAAGGAGAGGTGGACAAAAGGAAAAGGGTGGCTGCCATGTTTCACATCTTTCGATGCTTAGTCGTAGCTAGTGAGCAGTGTTTAAATAGAGGAGGGGAAGAAGGTGAGAGGGGCGTTTCACCAATCAACCCGCAGGTGATCATTAATCAAAAGTCAAAAGAACACTTTAACCACTTCGTTACCGGGCCTATTTTGGCACTTCTCTCCTTCATGTAAAAATCACAATTTTTTTGCTAGAAAATTAATCAGAACCCCCAAACATTATATATTTTTTTTTAGCAGACACCCTAGGGAATAAAATCGCGGTCATTGCAACTTTTTTTCTCGCACGGTATTTGCGCAATAATTTTTCAAACGCCTTTTTTTAGGGAAAAAAACAGTTTCATGAATTAAAAAATAACAAAACAGTAAAGTTATCCCATTTTTTTTGTATAATGTGAAAGACGATGTTACGCCGAGTAAATAGATACCTAACATGTCACGCTTTAAAATTGCGCACACTCATGGAATGGCGCCAAACTTCGGTACTTAAAAAATCTCCATAGGCGACGCTTTAAATTTTTTTTACAGGTTACTATTTTTGAGTTACAGAGGAGGTCTAGTGCTAGAATTGTTGCACACGCTCTAACGCACGCGACGATACCTCACATGTGGGGTTTGAACGGTGTTTACATATGTGGGCGGGACTTGCATGCGCGTTCGCTTCTGCACGCGAGCGACCGGGACAGGGGCGTTTTAATTTTTTTTTTACTATTTTTTTTTTTTTTTTTTACACTTTTTTTGACATTTTTTTTTTGATCACTTTTATTCCTATTACAAGGAATGTACACATCCCTTGTAATAGGAATCACTGTGACAGGTCCTCTTTATGGAGAGAGGCGGGGGGGTCAATAAAACCCCACATCTCTCCTCCAGGTTTACAAGCATGAAATCGGTGAAAAAAAATCACTGATTACATGCCGACAGCCGCAATCGCGGCTTTGTTTACTTCCGGGTCCTGGGCGTGACGTCATAACGTCGCGCCCGGTCCTCCGACGGTCATAGAGATGACTGTGACCATCTGGTCACCAGTCATCTCTATGGTACACCAACGAGCGCCGGCCGATTCGCTCTCCGGGCCCCCGATGGCACGGGAGAGCCCGGAGAAGCACCGGATGGCGGCGGGAAGGGGGGACGTCCCCTCCCGCTGCCTAGAAGAACGATCGAGCAGCGGAACCGCCGCTTTGATCGTTCTTCTGGTGCACAGAATCGCCGGCTGAAGACGGCGATATCTGAATGATGCCTGTAGCTGCACCCATCATTCAGATATCACCGCACAAAGTCGAGGACGTCATTTGACGTCCTACGGGTCTCAAGTGGTTAAATCCCTTGATGTGTCACACATGGGGTACTATCGTATGTGAAATAGAAAACATATATATAAGACAGAAAGGAACCCCGTGTGTGAAAACACATATGTGTCATAACCAATATAGTGAAAATAAACATTTTTAAAAGGTGTTTATATACTGTGACATAGAATGTTGTGAAATCAACATATATAAAAAATGAAAAAATTGGTGCAATCGACTCGTGTTAATAGTCTAAATGATCATTAGTAGATATCAAGTATAGAGCTTATTAAAATTGCAACATTTAATATATATAAGTAAAACACAAAATAGAAAGTATAAAAATATGGTGTTTTGACTGCACTGTTTTTGGTCGTTTTGTGTTTTTGAACTCTTTTTGCTGAATAAAGACATCGTTTCAAGGAGTGCGGCAGTCCAGGAATTTTCTCTATCTAATAAACAAAAAATGACCGACAATTTTGAATTGTTTTATATATATATATATGTTTTACTTTCTGCTATAAAACATCTGCTAAAAAAATTGAAAACATCAGGGGGCAGATCCTCAAAGAAATTACGCGGCGTATCAGATCTTAGATGAAATTTTTCGGCGTCCGCTAGGTGGTGTTCACGTCGTAATCCGCGTTGAGTATACAAATTAGCTATTTCCGACGATCCACGAACGTACGCGCGGCCGTCGCATTCTCTTACATCGTCTCTAGTCGGCTTTTTCCGGCGTATAGTTAAAGCTGCTATTTTGCGGCATATAGATAGACTTGCCATGTTAAGTATGGCCGTTGTTCCCGCGTCGAAATTGAAATTTTTTTTTGCTTAAGTCGTCCGTGAATAGGGATGGACGTAAGTCACGTCTAAGTTCAAAAAATGACGTTGTTGCGAAATGAAATGAAATGAATCACGCCCCCCTACCCGCCGATTTGAATTCCGCCGCCAGAAATACACTACGACGCCGTAACATATGGCGCAAAATCTTTGAGAGGAATAGTGTCCCATCATTGGTATCAGTGGGAGGAATAGTGTCCCCTCATTGGTATCAGTGGGAGGAATAGTGTGCCATCATTGGTATTAGTGGGAGGAATAGTGTCCCATCATTGGTATCAGTGGGAGGAATAGTGTCCCATCATTGGTATCAGTGGGAGGAATAGTGCCCCATCATTGGTATCAGTGGGAGGAATAATGCCCCATCGTTGGTGTTATTGGAACAATAGTGTCCCAAGGGCCGGAATTAAGGCAAGCAGAGGGCCGCCTCTGGCCCCAGATCCCCAGTTTGGAGACCACTGGCCTAGACAATCCATCACCAGGGGGCGTGTCGGAACCCTGCAGGGAGACCACTGCGTCCACACAGGGAACAACGGCCCATCTCTGCAGCAGGCTGGCACGGAACAGGCTTTTCTGTTCAGGCTGCGGCTACTTTCTAAAGAAAACGGTAAGGGCTCTTTCACACGGAGCGGACCGTTTCTCGGTCCGCTCCGTGTGTCCGCCAAAGCTCAGCGGGGATCCCCGCTGAGCTGTCGGCGGATAGGGCGGTCCCCGCACACAGTGCAGGGACCGCCCTGTCTCTGCTCCGCTCTCCCCTATGGGGGACCGGATGCAGACAGTCCGTCTGTCCGTCTGCATCCGTTCCGTTCCGCCGAACGGAAGAAAAATAGGGTTTCTTCCGCTCGGAAAAGCGGAACCCGACTGACGCGGACGCTAGCGGATGCTCCATCCGCTAACGGACGCGTCCCCATAGGGATTCATTACAAGTCCGTTAACGGACTTGTAATGAACGGACAGACGGAGCGGACGTCTGAAAGGGGCCTAAGACTTTGCACACTTTTTGCTTGGACGCACCTGGAATGTATTTTGAGGATTTTAAACTAAAAGTTTAGCTGAGCTTTAAATCATCAAGGGGTCCGGCCGGCTTAAATCTTCTTTGATACCTTTGTAAAGTCATCTGCTGCCAAAGGGCTCTCCGCAAGCCGCATTTTTCTACGTCTCGGTACGCTCCAGAGGAAAATAAGAGGTATGAATGAAGACGGAGAGAATCGAAAGAGAAGCTAGGATGAATAAAAAATAAAAAAATGCGTTTTCGTCTTCCTTTCAAGCGCGCGGGCTCCCGATCGATCGTTGCCAGCCCCACTGCGATCCAGCCTGAGGAGCGCGCCCGACTAAAGTCAGGATAGAGATGCCTCCTTTAATAAAACTCTCCCCGCGTCCGCACAACATCATCTCGTTTTTTTACGCCGGCAGTCTCTTAAAAAAAATAATTTGAGAAGTTTTTGTCAGTTACATTTTTCCATAATTCACTTGTTTCGGCCGAAATAGCTTCCAGAAAAAAAAAAAAAAAAGAAAATGAAAAAGCAAAAAAAAAAAACAAAAAAGCAAAACAAAAATGTAATTTTTAAACTTGTGTGGCACACAATGCGAGCCCCGCGGGACAGAAAACGGGAGATCAATGATTCCCAGCGGACACGTTCTTCCCAGCTTGTCAGGCTGGGTGAGCTCCCTGTGACTTTTTTTTGTCAGTCATGATGAATGGAACAGATCATTAAACAGCTGGCTGTTTCTAAGAAGCAACAAAAATACATTTTCATTTTTTCTTGGGCATTTTGCAATCAAAGAGCAGAAAACTATTTTTTTTGAGTGGCGGCTTCTGTAGCTTATCCGCGTCTTTGCATTTCTAGCAACTGCAACCATTTGCAAAAATGATACATAGAACGCCTATTATCTGATATATTTGTCACGTTAATATTCATGTGTAGCGCCCTGCTCCCAAAGACTGGGGCGCCATTCTAAATTTAGAGGGTTGTAGTTGGGCTCAGACTTTGTTTAATTTCATTAACCACTTAAGGACCCCTTCACACCGATTTACGTCGGCAGAATGGCATGGCTGGGCACATCAACGTACCTGTAAGTTGCCCTTTAAGCCCAGCCGCGTGCGCGTGCACTTCGGACCGGGCCGCGGACGCGCGCCGGCGACCCACGGCTGGGTACTAGCACAGAACGTACCTATACGTGCATGTGCCCAGCCGTGCCATTCTGCCAACGCAAATGTGCAGGAGGACCGCCGCACGACTATATACGTCGACAGAATGGCACGGCTGGGCACATGGACGTATATATATGTCCTCTTTAAGAGCCCAGCTGTGTGCGCTCGCGACCCGGTCCAAAACTCCGTGACCGTGCCCGCGAGACCCGCGGACACGATCGGTGTCCCGCGATCGGTTCACAGGAGCTAAAGAACGGGGAGAGGTGAATGTAAACAAACCTTCCCCGTTCTTCTCTGTGGCAGTGTCAGTGATCGTCTGTTCCCTGATATAGGGAACAATGATCAGTGACGTCACACGTCCAGCCCTGCCCCCTACAGTAAGAAACACACACTAGGTCACACTTAACCCCTACAGCGCCCCCTAGTGTTTAACCCCTTCACTACCATTTTCACAGTAATCAGTACATTTTTATAGCACTTTTCGCTGTGAAAATGACAATGGTCCCAAAAATGTGTCAAAAGTGTCCGCCATAATGTCGCAGTCGCGAAAAGAATCGCTGATCGCCGCCATTAGTAGTAAAAAATATTAATAAAAATGCCATAAAACTATCCCCTATTTTGTAGATGCTATAAATTTTGCGCAACCCAATCGATAAACGCTTATTGCGTTTTTTTTTAACCAAAAATATGTAGAAGAATACTGTAACGGTCACCACCGTTTACGATAATCCCATTCCATCAACCCAAGACAGCTTCCGACACTTCACAATCCAACAGACACGATCCATATGGATTTCCCCAGAATAAACGAGACACAGCGCCGTTCTCTGAGTCAAAATGTATAAACGCTTTTAATGGTAACTTAGCTTTCTTATATACAGTTTTAGAAACCAAGTGAACAATGAATCAACTCCACCCACAAGGCACTTCAATACACACTCTTAGACAATGATATTCAGTTGAGTTAATTATTCCCCCAGACATTCCGTCTCCGACAATAAGTGATTCACCTGCATAATACACATTCCTTTACTAAACATAATTGACATGCTAATTCCCTACCCCTGAAAGGAGACATCTGACCTTTAGACTGCTAACTCACAACACATATCTATCATCAATAGCATCTTCACACAATGAAAGGTCTTAGGAGCAGACGTACTTAGTTAGCATCTCAACAGCCTAGGTTAAGCATTGAAGTAGACACTCTTATTGACCGATTGTGGGTCAGCATGAAATCAAACTGTAATATTCCAAGATCCTGCAAAACATGAATTATAAGTAATGTCCCATCTCATGTAATTTATAATTAATATTTCTCAGTCACCCTATGCCCAAAAGGGGCACAGGGTGACCCTAGACCCAAGAGTCATTAGTGACGCTGGCACAGGAGAACCCCACATACTTCAAAAGTCTCTGGGTGTCCCGGGCCATTCTGTTACAAATACGTATCAGTCTAAACTGAGGGAAAAAATGTTTTTTTATATATTTTTTGGGGATATTTATTATAGCAAAAAGTAAAAAATATTGAATTTTTCTCAAAATTGTCGCTCTCTTTTTGTTTATAGCGCAAAAACTAAAAACCGCAGAGGTGATCAAATACCACCAAAAGAAAGCTCTATTTGTGGGGAAAAAAGGACGCCAATTTTGTTTGGGAGCCACGTCGCACGACCGCGCAATTGTCAGTTAAAGCGACACAGTGCAGAATCGCGAAAAGGGGCCAGGTCCTTAAAGGATCACTAAAGGAAACATTTTTTTTTACTGAATTGACTATTTACAGGGTATAGAGACATAATAGTTAACTGATTCCTTTTAAAAACGATTAAAAATAGATAAAAATCAATCATACAATGTACCTCTAGATGCAAAAACGAAACTGAAACTAGTTTAGTCTTTGCAAGTTATTTCATGCCTCTGTGCTGGACAGAGCCATAGAGAGTCATGGCTAGGAAAACAAAGTCTCCCATGACTTTTTTCATAAGGAGCCAGACAACCAGGAAGTGTTCAGAACAGAGTAGTATTACAGCAACATCAGAGCAAAAACGAGCAATGAGGACATGAAACCAGGACTGCAGTAAGGTAAAGGAAGCTATTTAGCTAAAAAAAAAAAAAATTCCTTTAGTGACCCTTTAACCTGCATATTGGCCCGGAGCACCGCTAACAGCCCGTGGCTGTGAGAGGAGGGGATGGATGGTGCCGCGGTGTCACCCCGCAACCCCCCCTCCTCCTGTACCGCGGCGCTCGGCCTGACACCCCCCAGTGTGCCCCGCCCCCCACATGTCAGCAAAAAAAAATCCTCAAATGTCGGGATGGTGTCACCCCTCTAGCGGGTGTCACCCGTGTGCGGACCGCACCCCTCGCACCCCCCTAGCAACGCCTCTGGTTCGGGTCTTAACCGGATAAAGAAAACCTTGTGCCTGTTCATTGGCTGTACCATCCTCCGTTTTCGGATGTTCAAGAATCAGTTTTTGATACAGAACAGCGTTTCCCAACATCTGCTAAGTTACATCCAATGCTCTACAATCCATGAAACCTATTATTCCACAAAAGTTGTGATCCATAATGTAAATGTTAATTGCTTTACTGGCAGCTGCATTCCCAAGGCAAAGCGCAATTGCTATTTTTATCTGGGTATATTCCTAATCTGTCCCTAGAACACTACAAAAAACTGCTGGTCTTATACAAAATGTTGCAGATGGCATCAGGTCTCAAAGATCAATTTTATTCCTTTCGTTTTTTTTTTTTCCCAGACTCTCGTTGCATCCTAAGCAATGTCAAAATACTCTAGAGTATGGATGTACTTCCAGCACAGTTACTTCCATTTAATTGGCTCACTTGTCACACTGTGGTAAGCTTTCACTGAAGCATTCTGGGTAGCAAGATGCAAATGAAGCAAAAAATAAATAAAAAAATGACATTCGTTTTCTTCTCATCTATATTTTATGGGACCCTCTGAATGTTTTATACATCCAAGTAGCATTCTGATACCGATATCGTGTAGAACAGAACTTTGACGTTTTTCTGAAAACGGGAATGTAAAGAGCAATCCCAAGGAATGAGTGAAAGTAGTGAGTGAGCGGGTAATATTATCCAGTAAACACCACAGCCGTGCTAAATTCACTGTATCCAGATTCCAGAGACTGCCTCACATGTAGGCTTGGTGGGTCTGCTTCCTGAAGTCTATCCAATGCAACTTTCTCTCTCAATCATGCATCGGTGTGGTCAGAGCCGTTTGAAGGAATTTGGGGGCCCCAAGCAAAATGGGAGCCCCCAAGCACTCCCCCCCCCCGCACGCAAAAAACCTACACTACTCCCCCCCTTGTCCCTATGTTTTTCTAATCTCTCACCTCCACATCTTCCCGCCGCTGTAGCGTGGCCGAGCTCCTCTCTGTTCTATCATTATGGGTCCCCAGCCCCCTATCAGATAGTGCCTGGGCCGGGCCGGGTACCGCGCGGTACAGGAGATTCAGTTTCCTGTGTTCCCGGCTGGACTGAAAGTTAGTGAGCACTCAGTGTGCACTTCCTGTCAGTCCGGCTGGGAACAGGTAACAAAATCTCCTGTACCGCGCGTGAACTGACGGCACTCCAGGAGTAAGGAAGAGGAGCTCGGCCACGCTACAGTCTGGGAAGGGGAAGTTGGGGGCCCCAGGCCAGCTCGGGGCCCCAAGCAATTGTTTGTTTTGCCTGTCCTGTAGTGACGGGCCTGGGTGTGGTATTATGCCGCGTACACACGATCTGGCTTTTGCCCATTCCATCGGAGGAAAATAGAACATGTTCTATATATAAACTCTGAAGGAATTCATCGGAATTTCCAATGAAAAAACTCAGATGGGGCTACACGCGATCGGTATATCCGTCTTACTTTTTCCGTCGGAAATTCCGATCATGTGTACGCGGCATTAGGCTCGATGCACATCTATGCATGTTGCTTTTGAGCGTTTCTGCAGTGCTTTTTGCGGTGCTTGCACGTTTTTTGGACAAATGTTTTTACCGCGATTTGCGTTTTTTTTTACACTGTATATAGCTGCTTGCTAAGGAGGGGGCCGGGAAGTCGGCGGCAACATCCTTAACAACCAATGAGTGATCAGCTGTCAGCGGGCTTCTCATTGAATGTAAAAAAAAGGCAAGGCAAGTACATTGAGAATCATGTACTTGCCTAGCTTACTTACAGCGGCGTAGCCTAAACACGCTAAGCTACGCCGCCGTAACTATAGGCTCTGCTACCTGAATCTACCTATAAGTGCGCATCAAGTTCAGTATTTGACTATAGGCCTACTTTTACTATTAAAGAGCAGAACTCTTGTATTTTGGTTAAATTTGTGCATGAGGATGTTCATTACGTTTGTGAGAGCTGCGGTAGGGTGTCAGATCCGTGGCTACATGTGCTCTGCGCTGTTATACACTTGTTTGGCAAGAAAACTGAGGAATTGGAACAACAGTGGATGTCACATCAATTTCATGCACCTTCAAATAGACGTTTTATTTCACTAAGCTATTTAGAGGATCCGGCAAATCTTCAAGGCCTGGTTTATTCCCTTAGAAGTCATATTAAGGGAAAGGTGGGGGCTCAAAGCCCTAATACAGGTGGTCTTATCTTGGGAAGGCAGGCGTCTTATAGCGGTAGGGGGTAAAGGTCACCGGACCGAGCCAACAGTCAAGAGTATCTATATCGCGTTTGAACACAGCTGGGTAGAGATCACCCTTATCTGTGTCTATAAGACGCTTATGTTATCAAACGCGGCAAAATGTTATGGTGACTAGTTACCAAACTCTGCCGGTGGTTGGAAGTCTGCAGTGCTATCCTGATTTAACGTGTACTTGGGGAGTTAAAGAGAAACTTAATTCAAGGGAAAAAAAAAGTTATAAACTTGCAGAATATCAAAGGTATACCCATCTTCTCTAAAATCAGACTTACAGTGGGTGTGGTGTCTAATTTGTATGCTGATAAGTAGGAAGGGGAAATGCTTGGGTAACCTTCTAGGATGGGGAAAATGGGTGATACACCCATAGTTTAAAGGTTACCGTGTTCCTTGACTGAATTACAATGAAGATGGTCTCACATGGGACTTCGATGCATTAAAGTCCCATGGGAGACCATCTACTTTGTGGCTTCCAGGTTGGGTGTCACCAGTGTGGTGACCTTTAGAAAGAACACAAAGAGTGGACAGGAGATGGAGTTTGCAGGATTGCATATTCCAAGTAGACATGTGCATTCCTTTTCGTCCGAATGCATTTTCGTCCAAATTTCGGGTATTTTCATTATCGTTTTAACAAACGAAAACGATCGCGCAGAATCCAAAGTCCGAAAGATTTGACATAAAAAAATGCTTTATTTTCGTTTTTGTTGCTACAACAGTTCGACATAGATAGGAGATTCGACATGACGCTGACAATAGCGATCTGTGTCTATCGAACGTGTGGTCGAATGTGTCTAACCTCAACTCTATTAGTCTAAGATAATTCTACATAGAGATTCACAAAGAGATACACCGTCGGATCTTAGGCTGCAATCTCCCGCTGGCCGCTAGGTGTCGCCTCGGTCTTTTACGCATTGGATATGCAGATGAGGAGAACCGCCGATTCAGAAACGAACGCCCGCCCATCGTTTTTTTTTTACGTCGTTTGCGTTCGGCTTTTTCCGGCGGATAGTTACCCCTGCTATATGAGGGGTAGCTAATGTTAAGTATGGCCGTCGTTCCCGCGCCTAGTTTCAAATTTTTACGTCGTTTGCGTAAGTCGGTCTGGAATACGGATGGCCGCAATTGACATTGCCGCCGAAAACAATGACGTCCTAGCGACGTCATTTGGAGCATGCGCACTGGGAAATTTCGCCGGCGGCGCATGCGCAGTTAAATCGGCGCGGGAACGCGCCTGATTTAAATTGTACACTCCCCCTAGCCGCGGAATTTGAATTCCGCCGGGGGAGTTACGATCCGCCGGTGCAATTTTCGAGGGAAGTGCTTTGTGAATACTGCACTAGCCTCGCTAAATTGCACCGGCGGATCGTAAATCACATCTAAAGATCTGCTAATCTATGTGAATCTAGCCCAGTGTTGGTGTAGACCAGGGGTCTCCAAAGTTTCTAAACAAAGGGCCAGTTTACTGTCCTTCAGACATTACGGGGGCCGGACTGTGACCATCAGGAGTAGAAAAAGTCCTGACATCAGTGAGGAGGAAAAAAATGCCTTATTGTTTGTTTCAGTGCCTCATCATTGGTGTCAGTGGGGATTGTGACCCATTCTTGGTGTCACTGGGAAGAATTGTGCCCCATCATTTGTGTCAATGGTGCCAATTGTTTGTGTCATTGGGAGAAATTGGGCCCCATTGTTGGTTTAATTGGGAGTAATAGTGCCCTATTATTGGGTGTCATTGGGCCCCATTGGAAGGAATTGTGCTCCATTATTGGGTGTCATTGGGCCCCATTGTTGATCTCATTGGGAGGAATTGGGCCATTGGTGTCATTGAGGGGGGGGGGATTATATCCCCAAGGGCTGGGTAAAAGCAAGCAAAGGGCCACATCTGGCCCCCGGGCCGTAGTTTGGAGAACACTGGTGTAGACCATCGACATGAACGACGAAGATTCGACGAAGCAGCGAAAAACATACAAACGTTGAATCTGTCATTGAAGGCTTATGGTGCCTGTTGAAAGTTCCAAGAAGATTCGACAAGCAGCTAAACTGTACGGCGCCGCAATCGTACATTTCTGGTCAAATGCTCCTCCCATAGGCTATAGAAGAATTTGAATGTTGGTTGACAAGTAATAATAATTAATAAATATAATTATTACTAGTGTCATACAACATTAGAATTCTTCTATAGCTTGTAGGCGGAACGTTCGAACCGGAAATGTACGATTGCGGCGTCAAATCTTTTAGCTGCTCCGTCGAATCTTCTTAGAACATTCGACAGACACCATAAGCCTTCGCTGACAGATTCGACCTTAATTCATTCGGATTTTCGGACGAATGCATTTTTTAACCACTTAAGACTCGGACCTTTAGGCAGCTAAAGGACCCGGCCAGTTTTTGCGATTCGGCACTTCGTCGCTTTAACTGACACTTGCGCGGTCGTGGCTCCAAAACAAAATTGACGTCCTTTTTTTCCCACAAATAGAGCTTTCTTTTGGTGGTATTTGATCACCTCTGCGGTTTTTATTTTTTGCGCTATAAACAAAAATAGAGCGACAATTTTGAAAAAAAAAATCAATATTTTTTACTTTTTTCTATAATAAATATCCCCCAAAAATATATAAAACATTATTTTTTTTCCTCAGTTTAGGCCGATACGTATTCTTCTACCTATTTTTGTTTAAAAAAATCGCAATAAGCGTTTATGGATTGGTTTGCGCAAAATTTATAGCGTTTACAAAATAGGGGATAGTTTTATTGTATTTTTATTCATTTTTTTTTTTTTTTACTGCGAATGGCGGCGATCAGCGATCTGCCTCCATCCCCCTCTGCCACCAACACCCACTGCCTCCCCCTCCTCCCTCTGCGGTGCCACCATTTTCCCCTGCCTCCAATCTCCCCCTGCCTCCAATCTAGGGTGCCTACGTGTCCCGGATTGCCCGGGATTATCCCGTAATTAGCATATTTGTCACCGTTCTCGGACAGTTTCATTCCGGGACAATACAGTGCCCCGGAATGAAACTGACAGTCTCGGAACAGGGGCAAACCGAGCCGCCATAGCGCTGGCTGTAGCTCCGCCTAGTCTTCTCTCCCGCCGCCAGGCACCTGCCGCCCCCTCCCTCCTTCCCGCATTAATTGCTTTGAAGTCATTGGCAGCTAGGACCAGTGTCCTAGCAACCAATGACACTTGCCGAATGCCGATGGTCCACGTTGGCTCCGCCCCTTAATTCCGGGCCCCTCAGTCCCTCCCTCTCTGCTCTGCATGCAGAGCAAAGCAGCGCAGTGGCCACCTGGTACCTGACCCCCCGGTCCCTGTCAATGCAGCACTTGCAGGAGCCCAGCAGAAGGAGCAAAAGCCAGTGTAGACTAGAGGGAGGAAGTACAACCCACAGCAGAACGGGACAGCAGGAGAGAGGATGTCCTAATACATCACTCGCCGGCGCCGCGCGACATAGGCTCTGCGAAATCCGCCCCCCCCCCCCGTCGACCGAATACAGCATATGCTCAGCTAGCTCCAGAACTGTGCATGCGCAGTTCCAAGCCAAACCGATCTCGGCTAGGTCTGTAACCCCCTCCCTAACTCTAGATATCGTTTATCAGTGGCGTCACTAGGGTTGGTGTCACCTGGTGCGGTAAAACATGGTGTCACCCCCCCCCCCTCTGTCTAGGCTGCCCAGCACCAAGCAGGCAGCACACGGGGACGGGGCGCACCCCAAACCAGCCCCTGTAAATGATAGTATAGGGCAGTATAGTGGCAGGTTAGGGTAGTATAGAGTGGTATAGTGGCAGGTTGGTGTAGTGGGGTGGTATAGGACAGGTTAAGGTGGTATAGGGCATGCTGGGGGTAATATAGGGTAGTTTGGGGTGGTATAGGGCAAGTTAGGGTTGCATAGGGCAGGTTGGGATGGCATGGGAAAGGTTGGGGTGGTACAGAGCAAGTTAGGGTGGCATAGGGCATGTTGGGGTGATATAGGGTAGTTTGGGGTGGTACAGGGCAAGTTAGGGTTGCATTGGGCAGGTTGGGATGGCATGGGAAAGGTTGGGGTGGTACAGAGCAAGTTAGGGTGGCATTGGGCAGGTTGGGGTGGTAAAGGGCAAGTTATGGTGGTATAGGGCAGATTGGGGTGGTACAGGGCAAGTTAGGGTGGCACAGGGCAAGTTGGGGTGGCATGGGAAAGTTTGGGGTGGTACAGGGCAGGCTGGGGTGGTACAGGGCAGGCTGTGGTGGCACAGGGCAGGCTGGGGTGGTACAGGGCAGGCTGGGGTGGTATAGGGCAGGCTGGGGTGGTACAGGGCAGGCTGGGGTGGTATAGGGCTGTTTGGGGTGGTACAGGGCAGGCTGGGGTGGTACAGGGCAGGCTGGGGTGGCACAGAGCAGGCTGGGATTGCACAGGGCAGGCTGGGCATGTCAGCTAAAAAACAACAAAAAAAACGGGATGGTGTCACCCCTCTAGCGGGTGTCACCCGGTGCGGACCGCACCCCCCTAGCAACGCCTCTGTCGTTTATATCCTCTTTAGGCAAGCCCCAAAACTTTTTGAACCGTTGTTAATCCCTATTTAGCTCAAAGTTTGCAACTCACAAAAACTTAAAAAACTGCAGCCTGCGCGCGACGTTAAATAACAGAGTTAAAAGCTTTGCAAGGTACACAATGCTCTTTTATTTTTTATTCAAATGAGGAGATGACAGGCAACTCACCAGCTTGGCAAAACATTATAGGTCTTTTAGTTAACAAGTAAAACACAGGCGTTTGATCTTAGTGGTGCCCATGCATGTTTCATTAAAAGGCAGGAAAGTGGTATTATTATCTGACAACACAGAAGCAAAACAACCGCTTGATGAAAGGCTAATTTATAAGTGAATAAACTATCCGATCATTAAGAACGCTCTGTATTAAATTTTTAAAAGGAGAAAATGAATCACATAAAAAAAAAATATAAAAAATAAAATTGCATTCGCAGGAACAGAAATGTTTCATGTGCTAAATTATAATTGTGAAAGATGGAGCTTGGTGGGAAGACAATATTACAACATTAAAAACAGGCCGGCTCAAGTGTTCTCATTGCTTTATGAATAATCACTACCTACATTTCTTAGATTTTTTTTTATGTATATTGATTGATTGACCGCTGAGGAGAAGGGAGGAAACGGAAGCCGCCGCTGCCGCGATGACCCGTGGAGAGCAGAGAACAGGAGGGCGCTGCCGAGCAAGGGAAGCCCCCAGTGCAGCCATAGGGTAAGTACTACCAAATGACCGGAGGGGTGTCATACAAAAAAATAAAAATTACTACCGGCTGCCACTGGTCAGAGTCTTGCAGTGCCTTAAGGGACTTGTAGTTCTACAACAGTTGGAGCTCCAAGGCTGCTTACCCCTGAGCTATACCATGACCTGGATAACTAAGAAGCACAACTGAGTGGAGTAAGGCCCCATGCACACGAGAAGCAAATGCAAACACATGTAAACTCAAGTTTTCAAAGGCAAAACCCGGGTTTAAAACGCCTGTTTTTGCCGCGAATTTCGCAGCGTTTTGCCGCGTTTAGCGGCGTTTTACCACGTTTGCGGCTATCAGCTTTTACAACAAAGACATTGTAGACCCTCCCAAAGCTTTGAAACGCAAACACGTTTGCGTCTGAACCCAAAATTTTGCTTCTGAAAAAACTAGCCTAAACCCAACTGCTTTAAAACGCAAAAAAAAACGTGAATGTGTGCATGGACACATAGGATAACATTAAATGTGTTCAGGGGCAAAATGCCCAAATGCCTCTGAACTCGAGTTTACCAGCGTCTCGTGTGCATGGGGCCTAATAAAGTGGCAATTTTTTTGTAACATTTTTGGACTCCAGATGGTTTGGGTTATATACGCACAGGCAGGGCCGGTGCTACCACTAGGCAAACTAAGCAGCCGCCTAGGGCGCACTGCTGCCTAGGGGCGCCCGGACACTTGTTTCCCTCAGCATCTGCATGCTCTGCAGGCTGCAGCATGTAACTAACTCAGTCCCAAGCAGCTGCTCCTTCCGACTGGTGGTGTAATTAGAAGCGCATCGCAGAACTGAAACCAGCGCTAGAGGAAGCCAATGCTTCCTGTATAGCGTTGCCTCCTGTCACGTGGGTAGGGTAAAGGGGGTGGAGCCAATGGGGGCGGCAAAATTAGGTTTTGCCTGGGGTGTCAAAAATCCTTGCACCGACCCTGCGCACAGGGCTTTTTTTTCTCCAAAAATGGGTGCAGGAACCCAACGGGAGATGAGCCGCCCCCCCCCCCCCCCTACACACACACCCTCCTAACCGCATCAAATAGTGGGCGTGGTTAAATTTCACCAACAGTAGAAGGGTCTTATACCTGGAGTGCTATACATAAATACCTAGATTCAGGTACGGCGGCGCATCTTTCCGGCGGCGTAGCGGATCGTATTTACGCTACACCGCCGTAAGTCAGAGAGGCAAGTGCTGTATTCACAAAGCAATTGCCTCCTAAGTTACGGCGGCGTAGCGTAAATGGGGCCGGCGAAAGCGCGCCTAATTCAAATGAGGATGAGGGGGCGTGTTTTATGTAAATGGTTGGTGACCCGACGTGATTGACGTTTTTTACGAACGGCGCATGCGCCGACCGCGTACATATCCCAGTGTGCATTGCTCCAAAGTACGCCGCAAGGACGTACTGTATTGGTTTTGAAGTGAGCGTAAATTACGTCCAGCCCCATTCACGGACGACGTACGCAAACAACGTAAAAATTAAAAATTTCGACGCGGGAACGACGGCCATACTTAACATTGACTAGACCACCTAGGGGGCAGCTTTATCTTTACGCCGGCGTACCTCTTACGGAAACGGCGTATCTTTACTGCGACGGGCGCACGTACGTCCATGAATCGGCGTATCTAGTCATTTACATATTCTACGCCAAAGTCAACGGAAGCGCCACCTAGTGGCCAGCGGAAAAATTGCACCCTAAGATACGATGGCGTAGGAGACTTACGCCGCTCGTATCTTAGCCTAATTTAAGCGTATCTGGTTTCCAGAATACGCTTAAATTTACGACGGCGCAGATTCAGAGTTACGACGGCTTATCTACTGATACGCCGGCGTAACTCTCTATGAATCTGGCTAAAAGAGTGCAGAGTTCAGAGGTGCATTACTTGAAGGAGTGCAAAGTTCAGGGTTGCCCTACACACAGAGTGCAAAGTTCAGGGTTGCCCTACACAGAGTGCAAAGTTCAGGGTTGCCCTACACACAGAGTGCAAAGTTCAGGGGTGCACTACACAGAGTGCACAGTTCAGGGGTGCCCTACACAGAGTGCAAAGTTCAGGGTTGCCCTACACACAGAGTGCAAAGTTCAGGGTTGCCCTATACACAGAGTGCAAAGTTCAGGGTTGCCCTATACACAGAGTGCAAAGTTCAGGGTTGCCCTACACACAGAGTGCAAAGTTCAGGGGTGCACTACACAGAGTGCACAGTTCAGGGGTGCCCTACACAGAGTGCAAAGTTCAGGGGTGCCCTACACAGAGTGCAAAGTTCAGGGTTGCCCTACACAGAGTGCACAGTTCAGGGTTGCCCTACACAGAGTGCTAAGTTCAGGGGTGCCCTATACACAGAGTGCAAAGTTCAACCTTCTTCCACAGCTGCTTACCTCTGCCCAACGCTGTATCCTGGCCTAGACCAACAAGGCCCAGGCTTCGGGCAGCACTTTGCAGGGGGGCAGCATGGAAAGTGTCCCCGTTGGCTTGCACTACACTGTTAGTGTAGCGCCAGACTTATGGGGCGGACTGGGCTAAGAGGCAACTGCTTCCGGTATGCAGGCGGCCGGCATTCTGCAACTGTGGGGGATGGGGGGGGGGGGGGCGCTGTTTCTAATTTTGACTGTCCTATCATCCTGGACCACAAACCTTCCTCACTGTGCTATATGTTTTCTGCTGCACCATTGGCAAGGTTTTATCTTCTTATGCCGCGTACACACAGGGCCGCCCTCAGGGGGGTACAGGCAGAGGTGTATTTAGGTTTTGTGCTGCCCTAGGCCTGACTAAACTTGCGCACCCCTGCACCCCCTAATATAAATATGACCACCCCTTCCTGTCCAAACCACATTCCTTCTTCTTTAAGACCCACGCTGTCACATTCATGGGAAGAGGACAGAGGGATGCCGTATGTGAAGGACAGAGGGACGCCCTGGGAGAAGGACAGTCCGACAGAGGGTTGCCGTGGCTGACGGACAGAGGGTTGCCGTGGGTGACGGACAGAGGGACGCTGTGGGAAGAGGACAGAGGGACGCCGTGGGAAGAGGACAGAGGGACGCCGTGGGAAGAGGACAGAGGGACGCCGTGGGAAGAGGACAGAGGGACGCCCTGGGAAGAGGACAGAGGGACGCCGTGGGAAAAGGATGCCGTGGGAAGAGGACAGAGAGGGATGTTGTGGCGGTCATTAAGGCCTAGAGAATAGCAGGCTAGGCACTTCCTAATGGCTCAGTCTTACCAGACCCAGCGAAATTGCAACAGTGATCCCTCTGGCCGGCCGCCCCCCGCAAAGTGCCGCCCTAGGCCTGGGCCTTGTCGGCCTAGGCCAGAATACAGCCCTGGGTACAGGCATTACACCTGTAAGGGGCCCGGAGGTCCCCAGGGGCCCGGATGTCAACCCCCTTTAAAAAAAGCCAGACTTCTGTGTTTACAAGTGACAGTGGTGAGCAGGGAGCAGAGGGCCTGAGCCAGAGGTGGTGGAAAGGAGTTCCAGATGAAAAAAAAAAGCCCCGTATACACACATTCCCCGTCTATGTTTCCTTTGAAGCATATTGTTTATTCCCCCCAACACTACAGGTCCTCTTTAACACGCCGCCTTCATGCCAACTCTTAGGTTTCTCCCCTTCCCAAGCCGTGTTCATCGCAATCAAACATTTAATCTGAGGGAGATCTTGATTGGAGTTTTGATGTATGTGAAAATGAGAGCCGATGATACATAGATAAAATGTGATACAACTCCCATTATCACCGCACCGGTTCCCATTACACCGCAGCGACAAAGACTCATTACGGGCGCGGACGCACTAACTCTATCAGGACCATTAGACGGGGAAGTGGTTATTGATGGAGCTCATTGTTCTGACTTCATACATGAAATCATTTCAGCCCTAATGGCCGTCATACCCTTTTTAACCTTGATGGCGCTAAATTAGAAGCAAGAATTAATGACTGTCGACTTTCAACTTACTCGGAGAGCAATAAAAATTAAGCAGGAATATGGGAATCGCGTTATGTGGCAGCCATTTTTTTTTAACCCTATCGTACATCACTTTCCTGTAGACTTCTTCTCTATAGAACAGGGGTCTCCAAACTGCGGCCCAAGGGCCAGATGAAGCCCTTTGCTAGCTTCTATTCGGCCCTTGGGACACTATTCCATCCACTGATATGAGGCGCTATTACTCCCTAGTGCCCCTTCATTGGTGTCAGTGGGAGGAATAGTGTCCCATCATTGGTGTCAGTGGGAGGAATAGTGCCCCTTCATTGGTGTCAGTGGGAGGAATAGTGTCCCATCATTGGTGTCAGTGGGAGGAATAGTGTCCCTTCATTGGTGTCAGTGGGAGGAATAGTGTCCCATCATTGGTATCAGTGGGAGGAATAGTGTCCCCTCATTGGTGTTAGTGGGAGGAACAGTGTCCCATCATTGGTATCAGTGGGAGGAATAGTGTCCCATCCTTGGTATCAGTGGGAGAAATAGTGTCCCATCATTGGTATCAGTGGGAGGAATAGTGTCCATCATTGGTATCAGTGGGAGGAATAGTGTCCCATCATTGGTATCAGTGGGAGGAATAGTGTCCCATCATTGGTATTAGTAGGAGGAATAGTGTCCCATCATTGGTATCAGTGGGAGAAATAGTGTCCCATCATTGGTATCAGTGGGAGGAATAGTGTCCATCATTGGTATCAGTGGGAGGAATAGTGTCCCATCATTGATATCAGTGGGAGGAATAGTGTCCCATCATTGGTATCAGTGGGAGGAATAGTGTCCCATCATTGGTATCAGTGGGAGGAATAGTGTCCATCATTGGTATCAGTGGGAGGAATAGTGTCCCATCATTGGTATCAGTGGGAGGAATAGTGTCCCATCATTGGTATCAGTGGGAGGAATAGTGTCCCATCATTGGTATCAGTGGGAGGAATAGTGTCCCATCATTGGTATCAGGGGGAGGAATAGTGTCCCATCATTGGTATCAGTGGGAGGAATAGTGCCCCATGCAGTGTTGCTCTACCTATACCTTTTCTGGAACACTGTCTAAGCATTGAAGCAGTAGATCAGCAGCCAACAAGCATTCTCAGGATCAGCACTACAGCCAGGCGGTTGGCATTCTTCTCTCCCCGATCGGCGGATTACAATTCACGGTTCCAATGTAAATCATATCAGAAGCTGAATTAATTCCGTGATAAACTTTGCTGCACAAACGCGTTTTTTAGATTTTCCATCATTCTGAAGAAGGAGACGTTTAATTACAAGGCTGGCGTGTCCCCATCACAGACGTCTGCACCGTCTGTCTCAACTCACACATACAATTCTCACTTCGTACTTCTCCTCGTTATTGTTAAGATCGTTTACGGGGCCCTTCTACCCTCCGGTTAATTACACGTCTGCCTTATTTATGGCTTTCAACCTTTATTCTGAAACACCATTAAAAAAATAATAATAATAATTATATTGCAATAAGCAACAGTTTTAATTTGTTAAAATAATAAAAATGGTGTGCTTGGTGCAAAGGTACAGTATTGCAGTGTGGCCCCAAACCTCCTCTTCTGGGGTTCCCCCCACTGGCTCTAGGTTCCTCCTTTTCTGTGTGTGCCCTCATAGCTAACACCTTGCTATGGGGCATACCTGCGAGCTTGCTCCCGAGCTGGGCTATGTGTGTCCATAAATGCACACAGCGTGACTCAGCCCCACTCAAAGATTTAATTGACAGCATCTGGTGCCTATGCCTAATGCGAGGAGAGGAACAGAGACAGGCAGGCACATCGCGGGATCAAGAGAGATGACTCGGGCAAGCGGGGCCTATCAGGCGTCCAATCATAAGAGAGGACGACGGGAGAAGACGCATAGAGGGGAGAAGATGCATGGAAGACACTGCTCCCCATCAGGGGCGGGGGGGGGGTCACAGTGGCAGCATTGGATGGCACAGTGGGAGTATTTGATGGCACAGTGGCAGCATTGGGAGCATTTCATGGCACAGTGGCAGCATTGAATGGCACAGTGGGAGCATTTGATGGCACAGTGGCAGCTTTGGGAGCATGTGATGGCACAGTGGCAGCATTTAATGGCACAGTGGCAGCATTTAATGGCACAGTGCCAGCATTGGAAGCATTTGATGGCACAGTGGCAGCATTGGGAGCATTTGATGGCACAGTGGCAGCATTTGATGGCACAGTGGCAGCATTGGGAGCATTTGATGGCACAGTGGCAGCATTGAATGGCACAGTGGCAGCATTGGGAGCATTGAATGGCACAGTGGCAGCATTGGATGGCACCGTGGCAGCATTGGGAGCATTTAATGGCACAGTAGCAGCATTTGATGGCACAGTGGCAGCATTGGGAGTATTTGATGGCACAGTGGCAGCTTTAAGAGTATTTGATGGCACAGTGGCAGCGTTTTTTTTTTAGAATTCTTCAATTTGTTTGCGCCCCCCCAAATTTTTTTTGCACCAGTCGCCACTGATACATGTGCAGAAGTGGTGTCTTGCTGGGGCCTTTCCCTGCACGGATGTCCTCCAATTGAAGTCTCGGAGTCTGCCAATTAAATCTATAATTACTTAAGGGTGTCCTGGCCCTTACCCTCTTTCCCCCAAAAATGCAAAAAGGACTGTCAAAAGAAATAAAACCTCTTTTACATCCAAGAAGTGTCTGGCGCCCCAATGACTCTCACCATCTTTGCACCCACTATGCCTCACAACCCACCACATATTGAAGGATGTCAGCTATCTTTGACTTTGGAGGTCCTCATTAAACTGTGCAGCATTGGGAGCATTTAATGGCACAGTAGCAGCATTTGATGGCACAGTGGCAGCATTGGGAGCATTGGATGGCACAGTGGCAGCATTGGATAGCACAGTGGCAGCATTGGATAGCACAGTGGCAGCATTGGGAGCATTTAATGGCACAGTAGCAGCATTGGGAGCATTTGATGGCACAGTGGCAGCATTGGGAGCATTTGATGGCACAGTGGCAGCATTGGGAGCATTTGATGGCACAGTGGCAGCATTGGGAGCATTTGATGGCACAGTGGCAGCATTGGATAGCACAGTGGCAGCATTGGGAGCATTTGATGGCACAGTGGCAGCATTGGGAGCATTTGATGGCACAGTGGCAGCATTGGGAGCATTTGATGGCACAGTGGCAGCATTGGATAGCACAGTGGCAGCATTGGGAGCATTTAATGGCACAGTAGCAGCATTTGATGGCACAGTGGCAGCTTTGGGAGCATTTGATGGCACAGTGGCAGCATTGGGAGCATTTGATGGCACAGTGGCAGCATTGGGAGTATTTGATGGCACAGTGGCAGCATTGGGAGTATTTGATGGCACAGTGGCAGCTTTGGGAGTATTTGATGGCACAGTGGCAGCATTGGGAGCATTTGATGGCACAGTGGCAGCATTGGGAGTATTTGATGGCACAGTGGCAGCATTGGATGGCACAGTGGCAGCATTGGATAGCACAGTGGCAGCATTGGATAGCACAGTGGCAGCATTGGGAGCATTTAATGGCACAGTGGCAGCATTGGGAGCATTTGATGGCACAGTGGCAGCATTGGGAGCATTTAATGGCACAGTAGCAGCATTTGACTTTGGATGTCCTCATCAAACTGGACAAGGCCGGAGACCTTGCTATATAAAACACAAATTTGAATTAGTCAAACTTTTGCCGCAAAATCACTGCGCTCATTCCGAACAGTGCTGGGACAAGGCCATTTGGTGCCCAGGGCAAATATGGCAAACTTCGCCCACCCCCCCTTTTTAAAGAAAGAATCAATACATTGATCACCCTACACAGTATTTCCCCTTTACATATCCCCCCACACAGTATTGCCCCTTTACATATCCCCCCACACAGTATTGCCCCTTTACATATCCCCCCACACAGTATTGCCCCTTTACATATCACACCACACAGTATTGCCCCTTTACATATCCCCCCACACAGTATTGCCCCTTTACATATCCCCCCACACAGTATTGCCCCTTTACATATCCCCCCACACAGTATTGCCCCTTTACATATCCCCCCACACAGTATTGCCCCTTTACATATCCCCCCACACAGTATTGCCCCTTTACATATCCCCCCACACAGTATTGCCCCTTTACATATCCCCCCACACGGTATTGGCCCCTTTAATTGACCCCTCCACACAGCACTGCCCCCATTCCTCTGCTTCCTATCCCTCACAGTTCCATGTTTTTTCCTCCCTTCACTCTTCTACCTTTCACAAAGCGGAGAGCAGGAGGCAGGACAATCCTAAACTGAAGGCACAGAAGCACTGGGCGGGGCACGAGAGCTGCCGGGTTGACTTTTCATATTAGCCAACTGGTGATTGGCTGCTAGGACCGCCTCCTAGCAGCCAATCACCTCCCGATTAACATGACAGGCAGCTACCGCTCTCCACGCAGTGCAGAATTGTCCCGCCTTCCGCTCCTCTCTACTGTGCTAATGATAGCGGAGGAGGCTTGGGACAAAAGCGGCGATTAAATGGCGCGGTCGCGGTTCAGTCCAGAAAGCGCAGCAGCTCGGGCCGGACGCGGACCATCATTTAATGATGCCCGGCAGGACTTATGGTGATGGGGGCCCCTGGGCTTAATAATCGAAGGGGCCCCCTGGAGCAGAGAAGCGGGGTGGGTGGGTTGTTGAGGGGGGGCAGTGCGCCGACCAATCATACTTGTTTACTTGTTGACCGGGGGGGAGGGGTGGGGGGGTTTTGTTGGACCGTCACTGGACGGACTTCCTAACCTCTTCCCAGGGCCACCTTCAGTAATTTTTAATTTTGGGGCCCCTTACACTGCTGCAGCATCAAAGTTGTTGAGAGGGAGGGGGAGCTGGGGGCTGCCGAGAATTGCATCCATCCGCCGAAGTTGGGGGTTGCCACGATTGCTGCGAAATTGCGGGAGGGGGTTGCCGCGAAATTGCGGGAGGGGATTGCCACAATTACCACAAAAATTGCGGGAGGGGGTTGCCGCGAAATTGCGGGAGGGGATTGCCACAATTACCACAAAAATTGCGGGAGGGGGTTGCTGCGATTGTCGCGAACGGGGGGTTGCCGCAATTGGGCCCCCTATTGGGCGGGACCCATGGGCTTGAGCCCAGTCAAGCCCAATGGTAAGTCCGGCCCTGATGCCCAGCAAAGAATAATGATACTCTTATGCGTGCTAACAACCCGCCCCCTCTCACACTCCTCCCAGGGCACCCGCCCCTCCCTTGTACCGGCACCGATTCCAAATGATAAGTCCTGGGGAACAATAAAAGAATCCCATAATGCATGGATTCATAGCAAAGAAATATCGAGGGTGATGGGAGATAGGACATCTTATGCCGCATACACACGACAGTTTTTTCTGTCGGAATAAACTCCGGCGGGTTTTTCCGACGGAATTCCGCTCAAGCTGTCTTGCATACACACGGACACACCAAATTCCGACCGTCAAAAACGCAGTGACTACAACACTACGACGAGCCTAGAAAAATGAAGTTCAATGCTTCCGAGCACGCAGCGAATTGTTTCCGAGCATACGTGTTTTTTTTCTCCGTCGGTATTCCATACAGATGAACGGAATTTCCATTGGGAAAAAAAAGAGAACATTATGGGGCAGATCCACAAAGAGAGTACGCCGGCGTATCTAGTGATACGCCGGCGTACTTTCAAATTTCCTGCGTCGTATCTTTGTTTTGAATCCTTAAAACAAAGATACGACGGCATCTGGGTTAGACCCGACAGACGTACGTCTTCGTACGCCTTCGGATCTTAGATGCAATTCTTCGGCGTCCGCTGGGTGGCGTTCCTGTCGTAATCTGCGTCGAGTATGCAAATTAGCTATTTCCGACGATCCACGAACGTACGAGCGGCCGTCGCATTGTTTTACGTCGTCTCTAGTCGGCTTTTTCCAGCGTATAGTTAAAGCTGGTATTTCGTCGCGTATAGTTAGATTTGCCATGTTAAGTATGGCCGTCGTTCCCGCGTTTAATTTGAAATTTTTTTTTGCGCAAGTCGTCCGTGAATCGGAATGTACGTAAGTCACGTCTATGTTAAAAAAAATGACCTCCTAGCGACGTCATTTAGCGCAATGCACGGCGGGAAATTTCGGGACGACGCATGTGCAGTTCATTCAGCGCGGGGACGCGCTTCATTTAAATGAAACACGCCCCCTAATCGCCAATTTGAATTCCGCCGCCAGAGATACACTACGCCGCTGTAACTTACGGCGCGAATTCTTTGCGGATTCGAACCAGCAAAAAGTAAGTTACAGCGGCGTAGCTTATCTCACATACGCTGCGCCAATCTATTTCTATGTGGATCTAACCCAACATGTTCTCTTTCTAAGTCCGTTGGAATTTCCGGCAGAAAAAGTCCGATGGGGCATACACACGGTCGGAATATCCGATTAAAAAAATTCCGTCTGACCTTTTCCATCGGAAATTCCGACCGTGTGTACGCGGCATAATATGTAACCGTATCACGTATTTTTTTTTTGTTGTGCCGGGAGTTTCGTTTTCCAACGTTCTCAGCGCCGACCTCGACCCCGCGGGCAAAGTCTAGAGTGATTCCTTAGCTGAGAATACAGCAATCCTCTATCATAATTTTCACAAGAATCAACATCATTCAGGACAGAGCGGCGATTCATGCTCGGGTTGAATCCAGGGCATTATGCGGGTGATAGATGCTCCGGATTGTTGTGTTACTGAGACACGGAATTGAAGTCATCTATTTTGATCTATTATTCCCTCAGACAAGGTGGAAAGAGCCATCGAATGCACTGCCAGACGGCGCACATCAAAAGGCCAGCTCCGGCTGTGCGGACGGCTACCTTCAACTCGATTTGCTGTAAATTCCAGGAATGTCAGAAGTGGGAGAAAAAAAAAAAAAAAAAGCAGGAAAAATATTAAATCGGAGAAAAAAAAATGACTTTAAAAAGAAAAAGAAACCCCCTCCAGGCTTAAAAGTTCATTGACTTCAATGGGAAATGGTGGATCCCACAAGCTGGTGGTGGTGCATCTCAATTCACGTAAACCACATCTGTAGCGCTAGTAGTAGATGATCGCATTTATATGGACTTGTTTTGTAATGTTGAAGGCATTTTGTAGAACCCACTCCCCCCCCCCCCCCAAGACACCCCAACATGTCTTTTATATCTGCCTTGAGTTGAGCTTTACAATTTTTAGCAGGTTTCTATTTTTTTTCCCATGACTCCATCAAGAAGATTTCCCCTCACTGCAATAAATGGTGGGGGACATGGTCTGTGGGGCAGGAAGGTGCCAATGTTCAGGGCTGGTCCTTCCCGCTTCTCTCGCGCTGTCTCTGAGCGCCGCACTCGGCTCCTCTCGCATAAAGGCTAGGAGGCGGGACAGGGCGTGACCGTGAGCGGAGCCGAGCGTGGCCGAGCTTAGCCGAGTGTACCCGAGTGTGCTGCGCTCGGTATATGTCGGCGTATAACGCGCACCCACGATTTCCCCCTGATTTTAGGGGGAAAAAGTGCGCGTTATACGCCGATAAATACGGTGGTAATAATAATAATATACATAATAAAAAAGGAAAAAACAGGGGAGGGGGGGAATGTTAAGCCAGGTGGAGAGTCAGAGACAGGACGATATCCAGACTTCCTAAAAATAGTGGCGTATAGGCTGCCTGCCAGCCACGAGGGATGCCGCTATCACGCTGAGGCAGGAGAAGATAAATAAAGACATTAGCTGAGCATTGCAGTGCAGCCCAGTGTTCAAAGCGCAGAGGTGATCTGATCAAATGGATGCCGACGCTCCAAGCAGAGCCGGAGCCCCGTAGACGGCACAGTGCGGTGTTCAGAGGTGGCAAACGCTGCGTTGCAAATGTTATTTTAGAACAAAACAAGTTCGCGTGGAACAAAAATGTGTTGAAAGGCTTCACAATATGCAAATGTCTCCGAGAAAGCCAAGGCCGCTTGAATTGCAAATGCAAAAAAAAAACGCTCCAGGTTCACAAGAGGGAGAAAAAAAAAAAAGGGAAAAGAACACTGGAAAATAAAAAAAATATAAAAAAGTTTTTAATTGTCTTACCCTGATATAACCTATTTCTACTGCCTGCTGGAATACCGTCAAACCAGAGCTAAACCGCACTCGTAGGTCAAGAACGTTTCACAAATAACTATTCTCGGCATAAAGATTGTGCGGCAGCCTGATGCTATGGAGCTTCTGGAATGTAAAGAAAAAGAGACTCCAACATACTGTGTGTATATATATATATATATACCGTATATACTCGAGTATAAGCCGAGTTTTTCAGCACATTTTTTTTTGTGCTGAAAATGCCCCCCTTCGGCTTATACTTGAGTCACCTTTTTGCGCCTGATCTCCCGGACTTTGGGGACCCAGAACCGGCCAACCGTAGGTCCCCTGGACCCCATGTAGCCCCACTCTTCCTCTACAAGTGTGCAAAGTTTGTTGTCCGGGGGACCTATGGCTGGGGAGCACCGATTTTTCAAAGCCGGGCACCCCTTCCATAGACTCCGAATGTTAAACGGTAATTTCTCCGGTGACTTTGGGGACCCGGTACTGGCCGGTCTTAGGTTCCCTGGACCCAGAGCTTGGCAGACACGTAGCCCCATTTCTTTACAAGTGTGCAAAGTTTGTTGTCTGGGGGACCTACGGCTGGGGAGCACCTTCCATAGACTCCTATCTTAAACATCAGTCTAGTCATGGGCACAGTGAGTCATGGGCACAGTGAGGCATGGACATGGACACAATGAGGCAAAGTGAGACATGCAGATGCATGGGCACAGTGAGGCATGGGCACAGTGAGGCATGGGCACAGTGAGGCATGGACACAGTGAGGCATGGACACAGTGAGTCATGGACATGGACACAATGAGGCAAAGTAAGGCATGCAGATGCATGGGAACAGTGAGTCATGGGCACAGTGAGTCATGGACATGGACACAATGAGGCAAAGTGAGGCATGCAGATGCATGGGAACAGTGAGTCATGGGCACAGTGAGGCAAAGTGAGGCATGCACATGGACACCCTAGGCTTACACTTAAGTCAATACGTTTTCCCAGTTTTTGGTGGTAAAATTAGGTGCCTCAGCTTATATTCGGGTCAGCTTATACTCGAGTATATACGCTATATACCAAAAAATTCTAACACTGCCGAAGAAAGCCATCGTTTTGCAAAAAGTGATCTACCCCCCATGATGAGAAAATTACGTTTTTCAAAATGAAAATTACACCCCAATAATATCTTGAAGTGACAAGTTATGTTCAAGCCCTTGATGAAGGGGAAGCTTGGTTCCCAGAGGAACCTCTGACATCACAGGGATTCCCTGACCAGGTAACCAAAGGGCCGTGGACAGCAGTGACATCACTGCCATTGGCCATATTTGTGGCTTGAGCAGTCACTTTGGCCAAATGTGGTCAATTATGTCACCACAGTCCCACCCAAGTTCTCATATACAGTAGCTGGTGACAGGTCTGGGAGCTTAGCTGGGATCGACTGTGTGTGATGGATCATTGAGGGGGAGGGGGGGGGGGCGTTTCGACCAGTCAGGGGATGATGAATTTACAACTAGAGACTTTTTTTTGGGGGGGGGGGGTTTATTCTTTTTTTTTTTTTTTTTTTAAATACAGGTCTTGTCAACAAATTTGCTTGTCTTTATTTCTAAATTAAGTTAAATTAAACTAATCTATTACATCTTTTTTTTTTTTTGGAAATGAGTAGGAGTACAGTATGTACCCCATAGTCATTCACGTTGGGGGCGTATTAAAGGGGGTTTCCAGATTCCATTAAGCCCTCTCCTACTTTGATGATTCCCACAAGCCATGGGCGTCTGCAGGTAGGGGCATTTGTATTCAGCCCCCTTTACTCTGATACCCCCTAACTAAAAAGTGGAACCAATTGCCTTCGGAAGTCATCTACTTAGTAATTAGAGTCCACCTGTGTGTAATTTAATCTCGGTATAAATACAGCTGTTCTGTGAAGCCCTCAGAGGTTTGTTAGAGAACCTTAGTAAACACACAGCATCGTGAAGGCCAAGGAACACACCAGACAGGTCAGGGATAAAGTGGTGGAGAAGTAAAAAGCAGGGTTAGGTTATGAAAAATCTCCCAAGCTTTGAAGATCTCACGAAGCTTCTGTTCAATCCATCATCGGAAAATGGAAATAGTATGGCACAACTGCAAACCTACCAAGACATGGCCATCCACCTAAACTGACCGGCCGGGCAAGGAGAGCATTCATCAGAGAAGCAGGCACAACTGCAAACCTACCAAGACATGGCTGTCCACCTAAACTGACCAGGCCGGGCAAGGAGAGCATTCATCAGAGAAGCAGCCAAGAGGCCCATGGTAACTCTGGAGGAGCTGCAGAGATCTACAGCTCAGGTGGGAGAATCTGTCCACAGGACAACTATTAGTGGTCTCTCCACAAATCTGTCCTTTATGGAAGAGTGACAAGAAGAAAGACATTGTTGAAAGAAAGCCATAATAAGTCCTGTTTGGAGTTTGTGAAAAGCCATGTGGGGGACACAGCAAACATGTGGAACAAGGTGCTCTGGTCAGATGAGACCAAAATTGAACTTTTTGGCCTAAAGGCAAAATGCTATGCGTGGGGGAAAACTAACACTGCACATCACCCTGAACACACCATCACTACTGTGAAACATGGTGGTGGCAGCATCATGTTGTGGGGATACTTTTCTTCAGCAGGGACAGGGAAGTGTGTCAGAGTTGATGGAAAGATGGATGGAAACAAATACAGGGAAATCTTACAAGAAAACCTGTTTGAGTCGGCAGAAGACTTGAGACTGGGGTGGAGGTTCACCTTCCAGCAGGACAACGACCCTAAAAATACAACCAGAGCTACAATGGAATGGTTTAGATCAAAGCACATTCATGTGTTAGAATGGCCCAGTCAAAGTTCAGACCTAAAACCCATTGAGAATCTGTGAATAGACTTGAAGGGCCAGATCCACGAAGCAGTTACGCTGGCGTATCTATTGATACGCCGCATAACTGCTAGGTTGCTCCGGCGTATCTTTGTTTTGTATCCACAAAACAAGATACGCCTGAAGCTGGGCTAGATCCGACTGGCGTACGTCTTAGTACGGCGCTTTCGTCGATTTCCGCGTTGAGTATGCAAAATAGCTAGATACGCGAATCCACAAACGTACGTCTGGCCGGCTCCTTTTTTTATGTTGTTTCCGTAAGTCTTTTTTCGGCGTAACGTTACCCCTGCTATATAAGGGGCAGCCAATGTTAAGTATGGACGTCGGGCCAGCGTCGATTTTTCCGTTGTGTATGTCGTTTGCGTAAAACGTTCGCGAATAGGGCTTTAGGTAGAATGACGTTCACGTCAAAAGCATTGGCTTGTTGCGGGTTAATTTGGAGCATGCGCACTGGGATACCCCCACAGACGGCGCATGCGCCGTTCAGAAAAAACGTAATTTACGTTGGGTCAAGACGTATTAACATAAAACACGCCCCTTATCTCATCCATTTGAATTGCGCGCCCTTACGCCGACACAGTTACACTACGCCGTCGTAACTTACGGCGCAAATTCTCTGTGGATATGGGAAATACGCTGTAAGTTACGGCGGCGTAGTGTATCTGAGATGCGCTACGCCGGACGTAAACATGCGCCGATGTACGTGGATCTGGCCCGAAAATTGCTGTTCACAGACGCTCTCTATCTAATGTGACAGGGCTTGAGATATTTTGCAAAGAAGAATGGGCAAAAATGTCCCTCTCTAGATGTGCAAAGCTGGTAGAGACATCCCCAAAAAAGACTTGTAGCTGTAATTGCAGAGAAAGGTGTCTCTAGAAAGTATTGAAAAAATGTCAAAGTATTGGCAAAATTGTGCTTAGGCATTAAGATTTGTTTTACCCTTAGGCTAAAAGGGGGTTAATACTAATTTTGCTCATCCTTAAATTCACACGAAGATGGCGAGGACTGTTCATGTAGGAATATAATAACTATCAAGTGGCAGTTAAATGTAATATATAAATGTTAAAATAAAAAATAAATAAAAAGATTCACAAATTACATTTAAATTAACTTTGCAATAAGGATCAAAACGTGAACGACTTTCCTTTTATTTTATTTTATTTATTTTTTTACTTCTTATCCCATCTGAAACCTCCCAAGGGTTGTAAATTCCAAACAAGCAACACGATTCCCAACATGTGCGTTTTACCTTCGCTCTGATAAATGCCGCATTAACATAATTCAGGCGATCACACTTTTTTTATGAACTATCCTTACAGTTGGAACGGCATCCGTATTAATATTAATAAAGGCAGGCTTTTGTTCATAGAACTCAGTTTAGCTGACACGAACTCACATTACTAGGAATATATCAGGAATGACATTTCTTCAGCTCCGTACAGCCAGATAAATTTGACTTCCATCTTCTAAAATGTATTATTAGGAAAAATGGAAAAAACCTATCCAAAATGTAATATAGAAATGTATAAAAAAAGAAAAAAAAAAGTTGATAAAATAATAAAGTCTGGTACAGGAAATTCTGGAATGAGAGATAGTAACAAGGATTGATAAAAGAGCTGACAGCACTGTCAATAATAATATTATTAAAAATGAAAAAATTATAAAAATGTGACACAAAAATCACGGTGAATCTGAAAATTTTAACCCCTTGGATATTGTTCGACTATCCAGATTTTCAGACTTTGTGAATTTAAATGTGTAAGGCCCCTTTCAGACTGTGGCGGGAGCCATGGTGGCGGTATAACGCCGCTAAAAATAGCGGCGTTATACCGCCGGGATTGCCGCGGGAATCGGCCGCTAGCGGTGCGGTATAAACCCCCGCTAGCAGCAGATAAAGGGTTAATACCGCCCGCAATGCGCGGTATTGCCGCGGTTTCCTATTGTTTTCAATGGGAAGGAGCGGTGAAGGAGCGGTATACATGCCGCTCCTCTCACCGCTCCAAAGATGCCGCTGACAGGAGATTTTTTTCTCTCCCGCCAGCGCATCGCCTCAGTGTGAAAGCCCTCGGACTTTCACATTGAGTAGGCAGTGAAGGAGTTTTTCAGGCGGTAGAGCAGCGCTATTTTTAGCGCTGTACCGCCTGAAAAACTCCTCAACGTGAAAGGGGTCTTAACTGGAAGATTTATCCCCCCCCCCCTCATGACCAGGCCATTTTTTGCGATACGGCACTGCTTTATTTTAACAAAAAATTGCTCGGCTTGTACCCTAATAAAATTTAGGTCAGAGCTTTCTTTTTTCTTTTTCTTTTATTCTAAGCTTTCTCTTGGTGGTATTTGATCACCTCTGCGGTTTTTATTCTTTTGCTATAAACCAAAAAAAAAAGCGTAATTTTTTCAGAAAAAAAAATATGATTTACTTTCTGCTATAAAACATCCAATAAAAAAAAATTATAAAAATTTAATTTATGGCCTATATGTATTCTGTTACATATTTTTGGTAAAAAAATATCCCACACACGGTCGGAATTTCCGACCAAAAGCTCACATCGGACTTTTCTTGTTTGGAATTTCCGATCGTGTGTGCGCAGCATAAGTGTAGCAATTTGTTGCTAAATGCTGTACCTGCACCTCTCTTCTCTTTAACCACTTTCCCACCGCGCTATAGAGAAAATATGTCTACAGCGCGGTGGAGTTGTTCTGGGAGGACGTCCCTGGGACGTCCTCCCAGAATCCTCCTCTCGCGCGCTCCCGGAATCATCCGTGAGCGCCGGGTCTAGAAGACCCGGCGCATCACGGATCGCGGTAAATTGCTGCTGATATCGGCCGTTTACCATGTGATCGCTCCTTCAAATGACGGAGCGATCACTTGTAAAAAAAACGGCGTCATGCAATGACGTTGGTTCCTCCCTCTCCTCTCTGTACCGTTCAGTACAGTGTGAGAGAAGAGGGGGGAGTGGGTGGCAGCAGCATCCCTCATCCCTCCCTGCGCAATACTGTGCAATACCCCGCATACTCTGCAATACCCTCCATACTCCTCAATACTTCACAATACCCCAATACTCCACAATACCCCAATACCTTGCAATACGTCGCCTATGGGAATTTTTAAGTAGCGAAGTTTGGCGCAATTCCACGAGCGTTTGCAATTTTGAAGGGTGACATGTAAGGTATCTATTTACTCAGCGTAACTTCATCTTTCATAGTATGCAAAAACATTGGGCTAACTTTACTGTTTTTTTTTTTTTTTTTAAGCACAAAACAATTTTTTTTTTTAAAAAACACGCGTTCAAAATATTGCTGCGAAAATACCGTGCAAGATAAAAAGTTGCAACAACCGCCATTGTATTCTCTAGGGTCTTTGAAAAAAAAAAAAGCATATATAATGTTTTGGGGTTCTTTGTAATTTTTTAGCAAATAAATGATGATTTTTACATGTAGGAGAGAAATGTCAGAATTGGTCTGGGTGTTCCAGAACGCCTGAAGGTGCTCCCTGCATGTTGGGCCTCTGTATGTGGCCACGCTGTGTAAAAGTCTCACACATGTGGTATCGCCATACTCGGGAGGAATAGCAGAATGTGTTTTGGGGTGTAATTTGTAGTATGCATATGCTGTGTGTGAGAAATAACCCGCTAATATGACAGAAAGTAGATTTTTTTTTTTTTTTTTTAACATAATTTTCAGTCTTTTTTCTTTTATAGTGCAAAAAATAAAACCGCAGAGGTGATCAAATACCACCAAAAGAAAGCTCTATTTGTGTGAAAAAAAGGACAAAAATTTCAGATGGGTACAATGTTGTATGACTGAGTAATTGATCTGGTTAGGAAGGGGGTTTAAGTGCCCAGTGGTCAAGAGGTTAAAGCCTCATTCACACAGGCGGACTCGGTCGATACGGAGTCCGCCTGCTCCCGCCAGCTCAGCGGGAGATCTGTCCGCAGATCTCCGCTGAGCCAACAATGACAAGCTCCTCTCTGCTCACTGAGCGGGGAGGGGCTTGTCGGGCACCGCTGTCCTCCTATGGAGCGATCTGATGAAAACGGACAGCATGTCTGTTTTCATCAGATCTTACCCGATCCGATCCGTCATGGACGGATCGGGACGTGTCCCCATACGTCTGTTTTTAGCGGATAGAATTGGGTCGGATGTCAGCGCTGACATCCGACACTCCATAGGGATGCATGGAACGGCCGTTCAGGTCCGCCGTCAAAACTGACATGAATGAGGCCTTATACTCAGTTGTGACATGACGCTACTTGTATATCAAGACATTGCTTGTATATCAAGTCAAAATGAATTTTGCTTGTCTTTAAAACGCTCTCAAACCAAGTTACTCTCAAACCAAGGTTTTACTGTAAATTTTGGAATGAGCTATATCCGTTCCTCATGTGCATTCTTCCTTGAATCTTGGTGTACTTTGCAGGGGCGGCTCGTCCATTGAGGGTGCATAGGCGTCGTCCTCCTATCCATGCATTCGCCCCCAATGTTGGACGCCGGACGCATGAATTCCAACAGGGGGGGTGTTATTTGAAGCACCTAATTGGAGCCAGAGGTTCTAATAGGCTTTAAAATAGGGTGGGCTTTGGGCGTAGAGAGTGAAAACGAGCCCACCCAGGTGTGTTACAATAGCAAATGAATTTTCACTATTTGTAAAATTGAACCTCCTCCTCCTTGAGACCCATCACCCAATTGGCTGAAAGGATAGGCAATCCTATTGGACACCTAGGAAGAGGGGAGGAGATGTACGGTGGAAGCCGTTGTGATGGAGAAGAGGACGCAAGAGCTGCTGGCATCTGCTCGATGCCCGCCACCTAGATGGGGTAAGTGCCGGACCAACCAGCAGACAGGGAGCAGGCGGGGGAGGTGCTGCTGGCCGCCCTGGAGGGGTGTTTGTTTGCCGTGCCCCCCCCCCCCAAAAAAAAAAACACCAACTGCCACTTTGTGAATTTCTTTCACATTGTATTACTGCACAGATCTGGAACTTTTCCTTTCTGCAGAAACTTCCTGTAATCATGTGGTCACAATTTTTGTATTTAGGAAAGAAAAAAAAAATAGTCACATTTTAAAGCAGCAATTACCATTAAGTCCTTTTTATTCATAAGCTAAGTTTTGTAGGAAAAGTAAGACATGATATTTACAATTATGAGAGTGGCTGAAGGCAAGAAAGTCAAACAATGAGCTGATGAAGGATTTGTTGGGTAAGAGCCTTCATGGGGTCAGCGGTGAGTGTGGAAGTAGGAAAGGAAATGTAATCGTTACGTGATTTCCCAAGTAAACATATCACATCGTTAGGTTCGGAAAATAAATAAAGTCATCAAAAGTTTTCTACCTGCTAAGTTTTAGGAAACTTAAAGTGGAGGTTCACCCTATAAAAAATTTCTAACACTACATCCAGCACCGTGCTGCATATAAAATGACACTGACCTTTATTTTTTTTCCCCCGTAGATATCGTTTAGCCGTGGAATTCACCGCGGCTTCCGGGTAGGGAATCCCGCGGGAGTGGGCGTTCCTATTGACATGCCAATCAATTGGCATGCTAAACGACGGCGCACACAGCGCGTCACGACTTCCCGAAGGAAGCTCGGGTCGGCTCGGCTCTATTCGGCGCCTGCGCACCGGCGCCGAAGAGAGCCCAGCCGACCCGAGCTTCTTTCGGGAAGTCGTGACGCGCTGTGTGCGCCGTCGTTTAGCATGCCAATTGATTGGCATGTCAATAGGAACGCCCACTCCCGCGGGATTCCCTACCCGGAAGCCGCGGTGAATTCCACGGGTAAACGATATCTACGGTAAAAAAATAAATAAAGGTCAGTGTTATTTTATATGCAGCACGGTGCTGGATGTAGTGTTAGAGCAAGAGTAATAATTCTAGCACCAGACCTCCTCTGTAACTCCTCTGTAACTCTAAACATGTAACCTGTAAAAAATAAATAAAAATTAAGTGTTGCCTATGGAGATTTTTAAGTACCGTCGTTTGTCGCGATTCCACAAGCGAGCGCAATTTTAAAGCGTGACATGTTACGTATCAGTTTACTCAGCACATCATCATCTTTTACACATCTCCTTTCACATTGTACAAACATTTTATCATTTATTTATTAATTAATTAATTTATTGTTTCCCAAAAAATTACATTTGAGAGACCGCTGCGCAATTACTGTGACATAAAATAAGGCCCCTGCTAAAATATATATATATATATATATATATATATATATACACACACACACATCCATCTATAGATATTTTTTTGTATATATATATATATATATATATATATATATATATATATATATATATATATATATAGGGCCACATTCAGAAAGACTTACGACGGGCGTATCAGTAGACACACCGTCGTAAGTCCTAATCTGAGCCTGCGCAAATTTAAGCGTATGCTCATAATGAGATACGCTTAAATGTTGCTAAGATACGACCGGCGTAAGGCACTTACACCGTCGTATCTTAGATGCATATTTACGCTGGCCGCTAGGTGGCGTTCCCGTTGTTAAATATGCAAATTAGCAAATACGCCGATTCACGAACGTACGCCAGCCCGGCGTATCTGTTTACGTCGTTTGCGTAAGACTTACGCCCGGCGTAACATTACCCCTGCTATAGTGAGGCGCAGCCAATGGTAAGTATGGAAGTCGATTCACAATTGAGCTGGGCTTTCATTGACAATTAGCAACGTGATTTGGAGCATGCGCACTGGGATCCAGTCCCGGCCGGTGCATGCGCAGTTCGTTCGGAACGGGGACGCGCTTGATTTAAATGATGCATGCCCCCCTACCCGCCAAATTTGAATTCCGCCGGGTGATTTACGCTACGCCGCCTCAACTTTACAGGCAAGTGCTTTGTGAATAAAGCGGTGTAACGTAAATGACATACGTTACGCCAATATAAAGATCCGCTCTCCTACCTGAATCTGGCCCCAAATTTTTGGGGGTTCTAAGTAATGTTTTTGCAAACAATATTAATTTAAAAAAGGCCTGGTCTTCAAGCGAGTTCAGATCTCATAAAATCCTCAATTAACCGTAAAGACGCAATTTTTTGGACCAACTACTTTTCAAAAGAAATGTCAGACACAATATTACATATTAAAATACATGATGTCACACGGCCGCCTTTTCTCAGTCTTAATTTAAAGCCAGTTATTTTCTTATTAGGAACACTAATAAACTGGGAGGGGAAGATTGCCATCCTGAAATCCCGGAGCTTGTGACAGCCACAAGAGTTGGTGAAATAAATTTACTGCCTCGGTATTAATTTTTTGTAGCACTATAGGTAAATTGCCATATTACTTTCAGACAAAATCATCTCCTTATTTATGGGCTGCGTCCCTCGCAACGACTCTCCGGCATATTAATGCACAGAGCTCGCTGGCCCTTTCCCGATCGTTTCCCCAAAGATGCGCTTTCCAAACTCCGATTGTGTAATAGTTTCTTAATTACTTGTTTTTCATACTGATCGATTAGCCGGAGCCTATTTATCATCCCACTTATTAAGCACTGAAAACTAATAAAGACATTAAACTACTCTTCCGCCCCGGAAAGTAATTATATTCCGAGTGGTGAGACGGTTCTTTTTTCAAAATGTTAAAGCTCTCCAATTTTTCAATAACACCGCAAGATCTGCGTAGATTATCCAGCAGACATCTTGTTCTCAGAGGGATGGAAGAGATATTTTCTTGTGGTGAAACCAGTCATTAAGAAAGGCTTCATTTTCAAGAGTTCTACTTTTCAAATGTGCAGATTGCGGTGGTAGGCTGGTCCTTAAAGTACCGTATATACTCGAGTATAAGCCAAGCCAAATATAAGCCGAGGCACCTAATTTTACCACAAAAAAATGGTAAAACTTACTGACTCAAGTATAAGCCTAGGGTGTCCATCTGCATGCCTCACTGCGCCCATGTGCATGCCTCACTGTGCCCATGCCTCACTGTGTCCATGACTAGACTGACGTTTAACATGGGAGTCTATGAAAGGGGTGCCCGGATTTGAAAAATTGGTGCTCCCCAGCCGTAGGTCCCCCAGACAGAGACGTTGCTAGGGGGGTGCGGTCCGCACCGGGTGACACCCGCTAGAGGGGTGACACCATCCCATTTTTTTTTTTTTTTTTTTTTAGGTGACATTCCCAGCCTGCCCTGTGCAATCCCAGCCTGCCCTGTACCACCCCAGCCTGTTCTGTGCCACCCCAGCCTGCCCTGTACCACCCCAGCCTGCCCTATACCACCCCAAACAGCCCTATACCACCCCAAACAGCCCTGTACCACCCCAGTCTGCCCAGTACCACCCCAGCCTGCCCTGTACCACCCAGCCTGCCCTGTGCCACCACAGCCTGCTCTGTTCCACCCCAAACTTTCCCATGCCACCCCAACTTGCCCTGTGCCACCCCAATCTGCCCTATGCCACCATAACTTGCCCTATACCACCCCAACCTGCCCAATGCCACCCTAACTTGCCCTGTACCCCCCCTAACCTTTCCCATGCCATCCCAACTTGCCCTATTGTGCTACCACAAAATAGTTTTATCAAAAGTGTATCTGATTGGATGCTGCTGCCCCATGTGACTCTAGCAGCCATCTTGAGTTAGGCCGAGCCTATTTAAGGCACTGGCTCCCAGGTTTGGCATGCATTCACATATGGATAGTGTACGGACAAGGTCACCTATCAGGGACTGTATTAGTGGCAGGGAAAGGTTCCAGATGAGAAAAGGAAAGCTTAGGGCTCACAGTCTCCTTAGGCAACCCCAGGTTTTGTTGTTATCTGTGTTAGCCTTCCTATGCCACTTACTGCGATTGCCAGCAATAGATGGGGGCGGTGAACACGTTTTTGTTTCACCTGTGGTGTTTATATTGGTCCAGCAGTGCACCAACACCTTTGCAGCCATTGTGCTATATGCTGGGTGTTTGGTGTGCTCCTGTACTTTGAGGGGTGGCTCCCCATCTATCCATTAGAATGCATGGCTCAACGCGATTGGCACTGCGCTGACAAGCCCTTCACCTCTGCAGCTAGGGGTTCGGATCCCGGTCTCGGCTACATGTGAATTGAGTTTGGTGGTCTCAGCCCGGCTCCCGGTGGGTGTGCTATGCGAGGTAAGCCTGCGCTTAGTACGCCCACCCCCCTCCCACAAAAACCACCACCCTTACACGCACTCGAAATTGGGTTAACATGCACGCACTTTGACCACGCGGTCTCTAAAAGAGAGGCGAAGGACTAACGGGGCTGGTTGAGCGGGCTAGATCCTCTCACTGCCTTATAGGGAGTCCCACTGCCCCGTTGGGCTTCAAAGCGGAGCAGGTAGGGCGGGCTGTGTGGGAGGACCCCCACACACACCCACCATTGCCACCCGGGGCATGGAGAAAGGTGGCAGATTGCCTCTGGGGGAGGCCTGCCTACTCCCAACTCCTGCAGTCCGGCTCCTCTCTCGAGTACACGCACAAAATACACTTTAAAAAAAAAAAGAATGCATGTGCCTCCACTGTGGGGACGCTCATTGTTTAGTGTTAGGACCACAGATTACAGGGTGCCTTGGCGCGGCTCTGTGGCTCACGCATGCGTTTGCAAATGCGTGCGGACAAAACCCCTGTTTTTAACGCATACAGGTTAATTTGGTTGTTCTGTAGGCTGGTTGGTAAGGAGGCTTGGTTTTTCCCTGGGCATTCCCCAGGTTTTGTTAATATCCTTAGGCATCTTCCCTATTGAGTATGAGACAGCCAGGCCGCATTCTGCCCCTCCAGACGCTGTCAGTTTTGTCTGATACCAAATCGGCTACATGCTGTTGGCATTTATAAATGTTTCCAGTTGGGTCTTCTCCCACTGGGTTTTTTGTGAGCAGTTTTTGACTTTGAGTCCAATTGCAATTGTGTGTGAATTATTGCCGCCGCACCATGCCGCACCCACCCACATGTCCACATAAATTTGGTCGTACAGTGTGACTATGGTGGTCAGGTGGTGGTCAGGTTCTCACCAACTCTTGGCCTTATAGTGTAGCTCTGCCTAGTTTTCCGGGAGCTGTATCTTGGAGAAGACATTACGGAGGTAAGGGTAATTAACACAATCCACTTACCTCCCGTTGTCCTTTCCAATTATATTTCATGGAGCTCTCCTTTCATTTAAATTTCAGCCGGGAGCATTTTTTTTCTCTCTCGTTAACCATTCCGTTACTCGGCCGAACACAAAACGAAGGAATAAGTAAGAGCTTTGCCACAAATCCCTCGAGAGAGAGAGAGAGAGAGAGAGAGAGAGAGGGAACGATGGCGGTAAACGTTGCTGGTCTGTGAATATTGTATAAGCCTTAGACATTTTCCATACCATTATTCCATCTCTTGTATCACAATGAGTTCCTTTTTATAGTTCCCGTGACACGGAAAGGCACCGGTACAGTAAACATAATTCTATGTGTTGGTGTAATTGAATATGAATACCCAGGCGGCAAAGGGAGAGAATATCACATGCCATCAATCCCGTCACCTTCTATACAGCAGCCCCGGTAGGTGGCCGGCGCAGATTTCATTCTAATACCTCTGCGCTTTTTCTCGGGATTGTGTTTGCCGCTGGCCCTTGTGCTCGCTCAGCAAGCCACACAAACAGCTCCTCTTTTGTCTGCGCTGAAAGGCTGTCTGGATTGCAGAAGCTACAGAGATAATGATAAAAACCTGAATTGCAACCAGTATCATCCGAAGATTTCAATAGCTGTCTGGGCTCATTTCTTTTCCAGCCCTTTTTTTATTTTATTTTTTTTATATACGTACTGAGACTGGAAAGAGTGAGTATGGAGATATCAAAGGCAGAATGCAACGGCGCACAATGTATCAGAGCGGCTAAATACATTAATACCGGGGAGGGTGTCTGTTGACGGTTTGCTGTGTTACGGTGAGCAGCGTCTGATTCACAGTCATGCGACTAATGTGTAGTGAATGGGAAAGGTTGGGAAAGGGAAAGACGCTCCAGTCAAAACAAGTTGACTTTTAATCTGCATAAAGTGGTAGTAAACTCCCATTGGACACTACCGTGTTTCCCCAAAAATAAGACCTAGCGTCATTTTCCAGGATGGCTGCAATATAAGAGAGAGCACAGCCTGCACCTCCTCCCAGCTCTCTCCTCCTCTCTTTGCTGCTTTCAGTGCCCGGGTGACAGAAGTAGTGATGCAGCTGTCACTACACCTGTCAGCCTTATAGTAGAAAGCACCTGCAGTGCCCCCATTGCAACAATACACGCTGCGGCCAGGGCAGCCGCCCCTTCTGCCTACCCCTTGTCCCGGCCCTGCATGCGACATAAAAAACACCCATCATCTTATTATCTAGGGCAGGGGTGTCCAAACTGCGGCCCGGGGGCCAGATGTGGCCCTTTGCTAGCCTTGATCCGGCCCTTGGGGCACAATTCCTCCCACTTATATGAGGCACTATTCCTCCCACTAACAATGGGCACTATATCTTCCACTGATACTAATGATGGAATACTATTTCTCCTACTAATAGGGGGAATACTTCTCCTCCTATTGACCACCAACCCTGAGGTCATATTTATTCTCACTGATGCTGGGCCCATGACATTTTCTGCCCCTGCAGGCCACAATCCGGCCCTCCTCAAATCTAAAGGACAATAAAGTGGCCCTTTGTTTGAAAAGTTTGGAGACCCCTGCTCTAGGGCACAGGTGTCAAACACAAGGCCTGCAGGCCGAATGCGGCCCTCCAGGCCATTTCATGTGGCCCTCGCACCTCTCCTCCAGCCCTCCTCAATGTCCTCCTCAGGACCATTACTTTCTGCTTTCAAGCAATGCATCCATCTTCTTCCCAGCAGCAGCATAAGGTAAGGGGGGTGCACTGTGATGTAAGGGAGAGTGGGGGACTCAACTTCTGATGGTGGGGGGGCTCTTGACACCGAATGTAAGGGGAGGGGATGTGCTGGACGTCTAATCTTACAGATACAACCGGCCCTTTTGAGGGCAGTCATAATGCTGATGCGGCCCGTGATGGAATTGAGTTTGACACCCCTGCTCTAAGGCCTCTGCTAAAAAAAATATATAATGTTTGGGGTTCTAAGTAATTTTCTAGCAAAAAAAAAAATGAACTTTTAGAGCACCGGATACGCAATGGTTTAGCATGGAAGTTCATTACATTCACTGACTTATAGATAAATGAAATATAAAGATTACTTAAAATATGCCAAACAGATCTATAACAACAACAAGTAAAATTGTGAGAAAGGATATAGGATATATGGACAGCCGCACACCGGAAAAACCTTGTAAGGTAGCCTTTAATGGTGTATAGCTGACGCGTTTCGCACTGAGGTCTAGTGCTTACTCATAGCTAAAAATGATCTATAACAACAACAAGCAAGTAGAAAAAAATATGCAATATTTTTCCATACAACCCCCTTTCTCGAAGGAGCTTGTCGATTGGTCGATATGGATTGATTCAGTTCGCAGGTCGCCCTTAACGGAACGAAATAACGCCGTTTGCACATTGCCGATTAAACAGCGCTCTGGCAAAGTAAAACATAAAAATAACAAATCGCACGTCCGGCTGTTAAAAAAAGGAACATTCAGACAAGATCAGCACAAGCCATTAACTTCTGTGAAATATTTCATGTCCCCAGAATGCAGTGAAAGGGATTCCTTTCAGCCTCACCACCGGATCTATTATTAACGCAGGTGTAACTGAAATAAAAGGAGAAAAAAAAAGTATTGTGCTGGCAGATAAAAGGGTAATGTCGCCCTTCTTCAAGGAATAATCCTCGCAACATTGATCAAGATGGCACAACAGGGTCTTTGTAAAAGTAATGCAATTACACTGCAGATAATTGGGGAATTTAGGAATAAAAAGACATAGCGAGGGGGACTATTTTGAAAGATTTGCCTCTATAATAGATTAAGAAAAGATGATCAGTTCCAACTCAAGGAATAGGCAGTAGATTGCAAGGGTTTATTTTTTTGAGCCAAAATCAAGAGTTTGTTTCTGGTAGATAATAGGTTCCCCTGGTTGGAATCCCGGTGGATGGGGTGGATGGAGGTGGATGGAGGTGGATAGGGTGGATGGAGGTGGATGGAGGTGCATGGAGGTGGATGGAGGTGGATGGAGGTGGATGGGGTGGATGGGGGTGGATGGAGGTGGATGGGGTGGATGGAGGTGGATGGGGTGGATGGGGTTGATGGGGTGGATGGAGGTGGATGGGATGGATGGGGTGGATGGAGGTGGATGGAGGTGGATGGGGTGGATGGAGGTTGATGGGGTGGATGGAGGTGGATGGGATGGATGGGGTGGATGGAGGTGGATGGGGTGGATGGAGGTGGATAAGATGAATGGGGTGGATGGGGGTGGATGGGGGTGGATGGAGGTGGATGGGGGTGGATGGAGGTGGATGGGGGTGGATGGAGGTGGATGGGGGTGGATGGAGGTGGATGAGGGTGGATGGGGGTGGATGGAGGTGGATGAGGGTGGATGTGGGTGGACGGGGGTGTTCATGTGCTCCCCGTATTTGTATGGTTTCTTCTGAGTACTCTGGTTTCCTCCCACACTATGCTGGTAGGATAAATGTCTCCTAACCACACGGGCCCCAGTATGGGTATGCTTGTACAGTATGTATGCCTGTAAGATGGGGACCTTAGATTGTAAGCTCTTGAGGGCAGGAATGTAACATGTAAAGCAATGAATACATTTGTAGGCATTCTTAGGTAGATTCAGAAAGAGTTAGGCCGGCTTATCAGTAGATAAGCCGGCCTAACTCAGAATCTACGCCGACCTATGTTTAAGCGTATGCTCAAACAAAGATACGCTTAAACATGCTTGCGCCGTCCTATCTTAGATTGCAATATTTTGGATGGCCGCTAGGTGGCGCTTCCATTGCGGTCGGCGTAGAATATGTAAATGAGGAGATACGCCGATTCACGAACGTACGCTCGGCCGACGCAGTACTTTTACGCCGTTTACGTAAGAGATAGGCCACGTAAAGTTAGAGCTAGGCTCTAGTTGAATAGTAATGTCAAGTATGGCCGCCGTTCCCGTGTCGAAATTTTAAATTTTTACGTCGTTTGCGTAAGTCGTCCGTGAATCGGGATTTACATAGTTTACTTCCACAACAAAATCAATAGGCCCGTGCGGCGAACTTAGCCGCAATGCACACTGGGAAATGTAGTCGCCCGGCGCATGCGCATTAAAAAAACCCGTCAAAAACGTGAGGTCAAGCCTCATTACCATAAAACACGCCCCCCTCCAACACATTTGAATTAGGCGCTCTTACGCCCACCGATTCAGGCTACGCCGACGTAACTTAGCAGGCAAGTACATTGTGAATCATGTACTTGCCTCGGTAACTTACGGCGGCGTAGCTTAAATTCCTTAAGCTACGCCGCCGCAAAGTTACGCGTCCGTACCTGAATCTACCTATCTATGAATACAATAATTTTTTTCCCTTAGTGCAGTCCTCCTTCACTTACCTCATCCTTCCATTTTGCTTTCTATTTCTTCTGAGAAATCCTCACTCCCTGTTCTTCTGTCTGTAACTCCACACAGTAATGCAAGGCTTTCTCCCTGGTGTGGAGTGTCGTTGTCACGTACCCGATGGGAGACTGAGATGACAAGGTCGGCCTCTCTTGTATCTCCGGCCCTGGTACCGCTGGAGGTGAGACAGAGGACACCGAGGGACAGGAGGAACATGAGTGCCTGCAGATGTAGACCCAGACAGCAGGAGATGCGAGTTGGGATGAGTAGGAGAACCATCAGACCATGAAGGATAGCAGTACACCGAGGATCAGAGTTCCTGGAAGACTTGCAGCAGGAAGTCGCAGAGAGTCACAGCACCAAAGTCGCAGACACTCGGAGGTTGTCAAGGCGCAACACAGGAGGCAGATGCAGGGTCATACAGGTAGCCGGGTCAAGTGATAGGCGGGCAGTGAGGTACCAAGCAGAAGGCGGAAGCAGCGTCAGGTGGATAGCCAGGATCGGAAACCGGTAGTCAGAGTATAAACAGAGTTCAGGAACAGGGTCGGGGCTAGCCAGGTTCAGCAACAGAAGACAAGCAGGATCACAGCAGGGTTCAGAGTATCAGGTGATAGCTGAAGACCAGTCAGCAAGGGTCTGGGGTCAGGGCACTTCCTTAAATAGGCAGTCTGGCGCCAATTGGCTCCTTTATCAATCAGCTCCTTTATCTTCAACACAGAGAGCGTCCTGACTCTCCCGTAGTGCAAGGGAGGGGGCGAGCACGACACTCCACACCAGGGAGTAAGCCTTGCATTACTGTGTGGAGTTACAGACAGAAGAACAGGAAGTGAGGATTTCTCAGGAGAAATAAGGACATTTAAAAGCAAAATGGAAGGATGAGGTAAGTGAAGGAGGACTGCACTAAGGTAAGGGAAGCTATTTAGGAAAAAAATGTACCTTTGCAACCCCCTTAAGACCCCTTTCACACTGGGGCGGATTGAAGGAGCTTTAGCGCTGGAAATAGCCTCTGCTAAGCGCCTGAAATCCACCTACCATTCATTCCAGTGTGACTTTTCACACTGGGGTGGTGCCCTTGCGGAACGTAACGGAAAGTCCTTCAAAAAGCATCTTTGGGGCGGGTTGGGAACGCTGTATTTAGCTCTCCCAAAACGCTCTGCCCATTGGAATGAATGGGCAGCGCTTTCAAATCACCTGAAAAGCAATTTCAAAGCACCACAAAACAGGAGTTTTTAACCCTCTTTTCAGGTTAAAAGCGCCCGCTTGCGGCCAAAAAAGCGTTGCTTTAGCGAGCGGCACTTTAGTGCCAAAGGCACGGGCGCTCAGTGTGAAAAGAGTCCAAGAAATAATTAACTCTTGGGGACACTGTTTATGAGATCTCTAAATCGAGTTTCTGGATCTGCACTCCTGTTGTTCTCATTATGTGGAGGGATAGGAGATGAGAAGGAGACAGAAAGGGAGAGAAAGAAGTGGGAAGCAGGGGTTTAGGTGAGGAGGGGGGAGAGGGAGAAGAGGAGAGGATAGGAAGAGGGATAGGGGATGGATAGGAAGAGGGATAGGGGATGGAGAGGGAGAGGGAGACAAAAAGGTAGAGGAAGAAGTGGGAAGGAGGGGGTTATGAGTGGAAGGGGAGTGACGAGTGTTGGGAAGAGAAGGGAGGAGAGGAAATGTGTGGTGGAGAGAAGAGCAAAAGGAAAGGAGAGGAGAGGTAGGGGGTAGGAGGAGAGGGAGAAGAGGAGAGGGAGAGGGATAGGATAGGGAGAGGGAGACAAAAAGGGAGAGGAAGAAGTGAGAAGGAGGGGGTTAGAAGAAGAGGGGGAGTGAAGAGTGTTGGGAAGAGGTGGGAGGAGAGGAAAGATGTGTGGAGGAGAGAAGAGGAAAAGGAAAGGAGAGAAGAGGTAGGGGTAGGAGGAGAGGGAGAGGGAGAAGAGGAGAGGGAGAGGGAGACAAAAAGGTACAGGAAGAAGTGGGAAGGAGGGGGTTAGGAGTGGAAGGGGAGTGAGGAGTGTTGGGAAGAGGAGGGAGGAGAGAAAAGATGTGTGGGAGAGAGAAGAGGAAAAGGAAAGGAGAGGAGAGGTAGGGGGTAGGTGGAGAGGGAGAAGAGGAGAGGGAGAGGGATAGGAGAGGGAGACAAAAAGGGAGAGGAAGAAGTGGGAAGGAGGGGGTTAGAAGGAGAAGGGGAGTGAAGAGTGTTGGGAAGAGCAGGGAGGAGAGGAAAGATGTGTGGAGGAGAGAAGAGGAAAAGGAAAGGAGAGGAGAGGTAGGGGGTAGGAGGAGAGGGAGAAGAGGAGAGGGATAGGAGAGGGAGAGGCAGACAAAAAGGGAGAGGGAGAAGTGGGAAGGAGGGGGGTTAGAAGAAGAGGGGGAGTGACGAGTGTTGGGAAGAGGAGGGAGGAGAGGAAAGATGTGTGGAGGAGAGAAGAGGAAAAGGAAAGGAGAGGAGAGGTAGGGGGTAGGAGGAGAGGGAGAAGAGGAGAGGGATAGGAGAGGGAGAGGCAGACAAAAAGGGAGAGGGAGAAGTGGGAAGGAGGGGTGTTAGAAGAAGAGGGGGAGTGACGAGTGTTGGGAAGAGGAGGGAGGAGAGGAAAGATGTGTGGAGGAGAGAAGAGGCAAAGAAAAGGAGAGGAGAGGGAGAGGTAGGGGGTAGAGGGAGAGGTAGGGGGTAGGAGGAGAGGGAGAGGGATAGTAGATGGAGAGGGAGAGAAAGAAGTGGGGGGGGATTAGAAGAGGGGGAGTGAAGAGTGTTGCAAAGAGGAGGGAGGAGATAAAATATGTGCGGTGGGGAGGAGAGAAGAAGGAGAAGGAGAGGGAGAAGAGAAGAGGAGAGGAGAGGGAGAGAGAGAGAGAGAGAAAAAGAGAGAAGAGGAGATAATAGGGAGAGGGACAAGGAGAGGGAGGGGAGAAGAGGAGATGAGAGGGAAAGGAGAGGGAGAGGAAGAAGAAGAGAAAGAGGGAGAGAAGAGGTTAAGGGAAGAGGGAAGGGGGGAAGAGGGAGAAGGAAAATGGAGGAGAGGTGAGACAGACATGGGAAGAAAGGGGTAAGGAAAAATTGGAGTGATGGAGGAGATAAAAGATGAGCAGAGTAATGAAGAGGGAGAGGATATGAGGAAAAAGCAAGTGAGAGGGAAGGAGAAAGGGAGAGGGGAGAGGAGGAAGAGGAGAGAACAGAAAGGAGAGAGAGAGAGGGTAAAGAGAGGATAGGAGGGGAAAGGAAAAGGAGGTTGTAAGGAGAGGGAGAGAAGAAAAGGAGAGGCAGAGGTGGAAAGGAAGAGAGAAAAAGAGGAGAGGGAGAGGGGGAAAGGATAAGGAGAGACGAAGAGGAGAAGTGGAAAGGAGAAGGAGAGAAAAAGAGAGAAGATGAGTGGTGGAGAGAAGGAGAGGTGGAAAGGAGAAGGAGAGAAGAAGAGGAGAAGGAGAAGTGGAAAGGAGAGAAAAAGAGGAGAGAAGGGGGGGAATGGAAAAGAAGAGAAGAGGAGAGGGAGAGGTGAAAAGGAGAAGGAGAGAAGAAGATAAGAGGTGGAAAAGGAGAGCAGAAGAGAAGAGGGAGAGGTGGAAAGGAGGAGAGTAGAAGAGAAGAGGAGTGGAAAGGAGAAGGAGAGTAGAGGGAAATCAGGGAAGAAGAGGGGACAGAGAGGAGTGCGAGTGAGAGTAATAAGAAGGAGGGATCAGAGGGAAAGAAAATATTTATACAATATATGTATATTAGCTCTTTTGAACCCACATGCACACCACAATTTTTCCATAATTTCCCTTCAAAGGACGGTAATAAGGAAATAAACTGAGGCAATCTAAGCATCATTGGGTCCTACATAATAACAACACAGTCTGGGCTGAGCCGCCAGCGCTCCATACAGTCCGCTGTGTCAAATAATTAACCATCAGAAAACATAAACGGAATTATAAACTCAAACGCCTTTAAAATGTGTCTGGATGAAGCATCTGAAAATATGTTTAACTAATTGTGTGATGTGTGTGCAGGCTTGTATATTCCTCATTAATCTATTACTACAGGCCCCCTGCTGTGATTCTGTTCTCATATTTAAGAAGATTAAAGCGAGGATCTTAAATCCCGCACAATCTCTAGAAGGCGAGCGGTGGGGAAGGGAAAGGGAGGGGGAGGGTGATGAAAACTCTGATGGCACTACAGCAGCAAACCGAGGCGGCTGAAGCCTCAGAAACACAACCAACGTCTTATCAAATCTGCAAAGAGAGTGACATTGATTTTATGAGCTAATAACTGCCAGGCAGGAGTGCTGAAGGAGCCCAGGAGATCATAATATTGTATGTGCCAATGTATTTACACCTTTTCTTTTTCCTAGATAGGTATCCAACCGCTAGTGACAATTGCCAGCAAAATGGCCCCCGTCACTCGTCAGGATCGTCAAAGCGTTGTCAGTTAACCGCTCAATCTGCAGGCTCTTAGAGATAAACCTGTAATAAGTGACACATTTATATCCCATTCTTGAGAAGTTTAAAGGGAACCCAACTTGAATTCCTTGATAACGTCTTGTTTCATTCTTTCTAGATCTCGGCGCTGGAAGATGAGAAATGGCGGTAGATCTGTGGAACCGTTATTCAAGGAAACCCAAGAGGTGAACTTTCTTATTATTACTTTATAGGCACAAGAATGGTTTTAATTTATTGTACTGAATTCCATACCAGTGAGTACATATCACATCTAAGCAATGGACATGTAGTGAAGCCAAATAAACAGTCTAGGGGTATAACTTGGATAGGTGTGGGAGAGAAATGGGATACTTCATAGGTACTGAAATAATTGAGACCTCTTCCCTTCTCACCAGGGCCGCCATCAGGAATTATGGGGCCCTTTACACAGCTTCAGGCATGGGGCCCCCTGGAGCAGAGAACCGGGGGGGGGGAGGTGCTGCCGCCTCAAATTGAAAAGTGAGAAGCCGGGGGGCTGCCGCAAATTGAGAAGCGGGGGGAGCGAATTGAGGTTTATTTGAGGGGGTTGCTCTGGGGACCTCTGGGCCCCTTACAAAAAAAAAAGAAATAAAAAAAATATATATAAAAAAAAGGGGGTACCCTGGGGAGCTCTGGGCCCTTTAATAAAAAATATTATTATAAAAAATATAAAAAAAAATATAATAACAAATATAAATATAAAAATATAAAAAAATATTTTTTAAAAAAGGGGCGGGGGGTGGTTTGCCATCCGAGCCCTGGGGACCTCTGGGCCCTTTAATCAAACAATAAATACAAATAAAATATATATAAAAAAATTAAAATGTTTTATTTTTTTTATAATTTTATTTTTTTTAAAGGGGGGGTTGCCATCCGGGCCCCTTACAGGTGTACTGCCTGAACCCCCCTGATGGCGGCCCTGCTTCTCACTACCCTGGCAGAGAACTCCCAAAGAGTTACTACTTGCTAGGATTTATAGCATTTTTTTTTTTACTAGTAATAATGGCAATCTGCAATTTTTATCGCGACTGCGATATTGCGGCGGACATATCGGACACTTTTTACACTATTTTGGGACCATTCACATTTATACAGCCATCTGTGCTATAAAAATGCATTGGTTACTGTAAAAAAGTGACTAGTAGGGAAGGGGTAAACACTAGGGAGCGATCAAGGGGTTAAATATGTGTCCTGGGGAGTGATTCTAACTGTAGGGGGGAGGGGACTCACAAGGGGAGGAGACTGAGCGGTGTTCCTCTGTACAAGGAACACACCATCGTTCTCCTCTCACCTGACAGGACGTGGATCTGTGAGTTTACAGATCCACGGTTATGCTCCGTCACTGGGCAACCGCGGGTGCCCGGCGGACATCGCAGCCGCCGGGCACGCACATTGGGTTCCCAGTGATACGGTGGGAGCGCGCGCGCTCACCGCTGGCGGCGCCCGCCCGATCCCTAGTGGCCCGGGAAGGCGAGGATGTCATATGACGCCCGCCCAGAACAAGAGCCGCACCGTACAGCTGTCATTTGACGGCCAGCGGACGGCAAGCAGTTAATGAGAAAGGCAGGCCAGGTACAGTCAGGCTGGGGAGGGAAGGTATAGCTTCACGTCCTCCAGGCAGGAAATAAGGTGGGTGCTATCTGACCGACAGTGAAATCAGAGTAAGCAATTTCAGTCCAGGAGAGGAGCCTGTGCAACTGTGCAAGACTGAAGGGGAGGCCAGAGTACAGCTTTAAACAGGCAAAAAGGCCCATCGATTGGCACAGGGTTAATGAACTCGGACGGAACACAAAGAGCTACTTCAAAACTCTGTATGTGATAATAATGATTGCAATAAAGCACACACATTATCCGTCGGCCATAATAAAAGCAATAATTACAATGAAGATTCTGGTGATGTTTCATTAAGTACTTTTTTTTTTTTCCCGGACTTCAATCTTCTCTGTTTCTGAAGTCACCAGACGCCACATCGCAATTACCAGCCCATTACAGGCGACGGGGGGTGGCCGTTTCTATTAATACGAATGATGAATCTTACAATCATGACTGTGTGATGGAGAGACAGATAAAGAAAAAAATAGAGAGCGCCCATTAGAACCAGCAATGTAATCTTGTGTAGATTGAGTTCACCTTTGATCAGAACAAGCTGCGTGCCATGGAGGTGAACGGCGTTGGGCGTACATTTGTATTCAGCTGGAGTTCCTCGGGACGGGGCTGTTATTAAAACTGTGACTGTAATACCAACCCCGTAATGCAATTAACAGAGGTAAATAGAATTTGATGACACCGAAGGGCTCTAGCTGACGCTCGCTGTAAAAGATTAGGCCTAATTGGTCCCCACATTTAGGAGACTCTTGTGTCTCGCTGAAATACTCATTAACTTAATTTGTGGATTACACTTTACCCCTTGTGTTAGAAGAGGCGTCTGAGGCTTGTACTGTTGACTTTTATGGCAAAGAACTGTTGGGCATGTTATAATGTGTATTGTGATTTTATTGACCTCCAAATGAGGTTGCATAAAGTTGAGCATCACTGGCAGGGACAAGTTTCATAAAGTTGAGTGTCACTGGCAGGGACAAGTTTCATAAAGTTGAGTGTCACTGGCAGGGACAAGTTGCATAAAGTTGAGCGTCACTGGTAGGGACAAGTTGCATAAAGTTGAGCGTCACTGGCAGGGACAAGTTTCATAAAGTTGAGCGTCACTGGCAGGGACAAGTTGCATAAAGTTGAGCGTCACTGGCAGGGACAAGTTGCATAAAGTTGAGCAGCACTGGCAGGGACAAGTTGCATAAAGTTGAGCAGCACTGGCAGGGACAAGTTGCATAAAGTTGAGCGTCACTTGTAGGGACAAGTTGCATAAAGTTGAGCGTCACTGGCAGGGACAAGTTGCATAAAGTTGAGCGTCACTGGTAGGGACAAGTTGAAGCTCCCAGTTGCTGCTATAAGTAGTTCCTTAAAAACTGTATGAAGAATTTCACTGCAAGGTCTCAGGAGTATGTGGTCAACCATGGCAAGAAGAGACTCTGAAGGAAACTCCAGTACGAAGGGTCAATTTACTTAAAAAATACATATACGCACCTTCAGCACGGCTTCTTCAGCATATTTTGATGGTGGCTTCCACAAAATCTTTTGATGGTGGCTTCTTCAGTGTCTTTTGATGGTTCAGTCTTCAGCATCTCTTGTGGTGGATGCTTCAGGGTATTTTGATGGTGGCTTCGTCAGTGTCTTTTGATGGTGGCTTCTTCAGTGCCTCTTGATGGTGGCTTCATCAGTGTCTTTTGATGGTGGCTTGGCTTCTTCAGTGCCTCTTGATGGTGGCTTCTTCAGCGTCTTTTGATGGTGGATTCTTCAGCATCTTTCGATGGTGGCTTCTTCAGCATCTTTCGATGGTTCAGTCTTAAGCATCTTTTGTGATGGATGCTTCAGGATGTTTTGATGGTGGCTTCATCAGTTTCTTTTGATGGTGGCTTCATCAGTGTCTCTTGATGGTGGCTTCTTCAGTGTCTCTTGATGGTGGCTTCTTCAGTGTCTCTTGATGGTGGCTTCTTCAGTGTCTCTTGATGGTGGCTTCTTCAGTGCCTCTTGATGGTGGTTTCTACAGGGTCTCTTAATGGTAGCTTCTTCAGCGTCTTTTGATGGTGGATTCTTCTGCATCATTTGTGGTGGATTCTTCAGTGTCTCTTGATGGTGGCTTCTTCAGTGTCTCTTGGTGGTGGCTTCTTCAGTGTCTCTTGATGGTGGCTTCTTCAGTGTGAGGAGAAGTGACCATATTGGCCTGGAGCAGAAGCATGGGCGAAGCCGACAAAACTGCCCGCGACCTGGATTGGGTAAGTGCGGGGTTTGTTCGCCTGAGCGACTGGGGGGTTTGATGGATTGACCGACTGTCCCCCCAGAGAAAAAAAAGGAGCACCAGCCACAACTGGTTCAAGGCAAGATCATTTAAAGAATTGTCCAGGGTGCTGTCCTGCATCACAGGTAGTTTAGCAAGAAGAGACATTGCCAGACACAGTATAGGTTGCAGGTGCAAACTCGGGGCCTGACATCATTAGATCAAAGCTGCTGCATTAACTACAGTTTGTAAAAAATGGACTAAGCCTTTAAGGTATTTCAGCAAAACTTTTTTTGTTTTTGTTATTTAATTGCAATGGTCTGTTTTTTTTTTTTTTTTTTTGTGATTTACATTTTTGGCTTGAGTTATACCTTAAAAATTATAATTTTATTCCAAATTCTGTAAAAATTCTCATAATGATTGCCTTGATTTGCTTTAACACAGTAGCAGCCTACACTTGTAAAGGTTTCAGGAAGGAAGAATTACAAAGAACAGAAAATTACAGTAATTGTGTATTTTCTCAAAGTGCCCAGTAAGAGAAAAAAAAAGGTTAAGCACATCACATTTTGATGATGGTCCTCGGGTAAAAATTAGACTGTTATTATTTACTGTCATTGCAGAAGTTCATTATGAGTCTTTTTGATTAGCCTGCTGTGTGTGGCGGCATTGTGGGTGTCAGGGTAATAATTAAACAAGACACAATTAGTGACTGGGAGAAGCTGACATTGTTTATCATACTCTTGACGGGAATTGCTGTAGACCAGCTCAGGTTAACCGCTGAAGTCACTGGAACATGAGAGGCAATTTAGCGTTCCTGACCGGAGTGACGGGTCCCCTTTTCATCTTTCCCATCCACTTAATTTAGCATAGAAAAGGCCTTATCTGCTGGAAATAAATTCCGGGACTGCATTATGAGGCCTAATGCAGTGATGGCGGGGTGGCTTGCCCATGTGGTCCCATCTTCTGCTACCCAATGGTGATTGACAGCTGGATGGGTAAAGGGTCCACTAGCAAAAATGAAGGGTGAGATATTAACCTGACCCTGAATTTTTCACCATGGGCACAAAGGAGTATTACAAATTTTTATAGGGCTCCTATAAGTGCCAGGTGTTCTTACACCCCCATAAAACTGGTGGTCAGAGGCGGGCTTCCTAAATGCATGACTTTAGACCTTCTATAACCACTTAAGACCCGGACCTTTAGGCAGGTAAAGGACCTGGCCAGGTTTTGTGATTTGGCACTGCGTCGCTTTAACTGACAATTGCGCGGTCGTGCGACGTGGCTCCCAAACAAAATTGGCGTCCTTTTTTCCCCACAAATAGAGCTTTCTTTTGGTGGTATTTGATCACCTCTGCGGTTTTTATTTTTTGCGCTATAAACAAAAATAGAGCGACAATTTTGAAAAAAAAAAACAATATTTTTTTACGTTTTGCTATAATAAATGTCCCCAAAAAATATATAAAAACATTTTTTTTTCTCAGTTTAGGCCGATACGTATTCTTCTACCCATTTTTTGGTAAAAAAAATCACAATAAGCGTTGATCGATTGGTTTGCGCAAAATTTATAGCGTTTACAAAATAGGAGATAGTTTTATTGCATTTTTGTTAATATTGCTTTTTTTTCAAAATTGTCGCTCTATTTTTGTTTACAGTGCAAAAAAATAAAAACCGCAGAGGTGATCAAATACCACCAAAAGAAAGGTCTACTTGTGGGAAAAAAAGGACGTCAATTTTGTTTGCAAACCACACCGAACGACCGCGCAATTGTCAGTTAAAGCGACGCAGTGCCCAACCGCAAAAAGTGGCCTGGTCTTTGGCCAGCCAAATGGTCCGGGGCTTAAGTGGTTAAGTATGTCTTTGTCACATTTTTTTGCCACTCAAGATATCAGATCAACCCCCTCTATTTTTCTGGCATCTATAAGAGAATTTATATTTTCAGGTTTATTATGTAAATTTGGCTATAGACATCAAAGATTTTGTGTGTTTGAAATAAAGGTGTATCAGGTTTTATTGCTATTTGGCTTTGGTTTATCGGCAGCTTTTGGTAAACCTCCAGTAATAAAAATGCACTGGCCAATAAATCTTCAATTTGCGTGTTGCTCCATCTCTTTATCTTATCGTGTTATCAAAGTAAATTATGTGAGAACATATGTGCATGATTGTTCATGATCTGAGAATGTTGATATCTCCCCACTGCTTGCTCCTACTGTGACTTCAACCCAACTGTTAGAACCTCTGTCAAACATCTTACTCATCCCCTCTATTCAAAATGTAAAAATTTAAAATAAAATGACTAAAATTATGAGAACAGAACTGACCCCCTTCCCGACTCTCTTACTTCTCTATAACTAACTTTTATAAATCAATATGTATATATCTTCCTCAACTTTATACCTAATAAATGCAGCTAAAGCCCTTATCCCTCTTCAATGGATAACCCCTGAACCCCCACTGATAAGGAACTTGTTAAAAGTATCATTTGTTTTGCTATTGAGGAGGCTAGAGCTACTGCCAGTGGAGCAACTCCTCCATTCCTGTAGACCAGTGGTCTCCAAACTATGGCCGTGGGCCAGATGCGGCCCTTTATCCAGCCCTTGGGGCACCATTCCTCCCAATGACACCAGGGCTGGACTGGGACAAAAATTTGGCCCTGGACTTCATCCAGACTGGCCCACTTTGACAGGTCTCTTCCATGGCGGACGGACAACCCCCTCTCCTCCATCACTAGCCACTAGCCGTTCTACTTTATTAGAGTAGAACAGCTGGTACTGGTACTCTTATAGGCAGTACCAGTGGGGAAGCTAGACATTATTTCACCCAGGGCAAAGAATCAGTTCAGTGCCCCCCCCTATGGGACAAGATTAGGCAGAAGTGAGACACTCCCAGGCCATAGCTGTTGAGTTAACGGTCTGTCCCCTCCCCCGTGCTCCTTCTGGTCCCCCCACGCTCCTCTGTCATCGTCCCTGCTCCTCTGGTCCTCCCCCTGCTTCTCTGTTCCCGCCCAGGTGAGCGCTGTGGGTAAGAAGAGACAAAGAAGTGGAGGGGGACAGCGGTTCGCTGTCGCTGAAGCCGGCCCACTGAGCCACCAGCCCACCGGGAAACTCCCAGTAGTCCCAATGGCCAGTCCATCCCTAAATGACACCAACAATAGGGCACTATCCCTACAACTGATAAACAATGGGGCACTATTCCTCCAAGTAAAACCAACAATGGGGTATTACCTGTCATTGATGGCATTGCATTTTCTACTCCCACCTGCCACAGTCTGGGCCCCTGAAGGACAGTAAACTTGTCCTTTGTTTAGAAAGTTTGGAGACCCCTGCTGTAGACCATGGAAAATATCTGAGTGTAATCCAACATACAAATTGTTGTAGTCATTGTAATCACCAATATCCAACATGGTGGAAAAGTCTAGCTGACCAGGTACCTAGATCAACAAGTCCACTTCTTCCAATTCACTAGACATGTGCATTCATTTTCGCCCGCATTTCTGTGAATTTCGCGTTTGTTTTAACAAACGATAACAAACGCGCAGAATCCGAAATCCGAAAGATCCGACATAAAACAGGTTTTATTTTTGTTTAGTTGCGACAACAGTTCGATATAGATATATAGAAGATTCGACATGACGGCGACAATAGCGATCTGTGTCTATGGAACCTGCGGTTGAATGTGCCTAACATGAACTCTATTAGTCCAAGATTATTCTACATAGAGAGGAAATATTTGACATAGAGAGAAAAGATTCGACATAGAGAGAAAAGATTCGACATAGAGAGAAAAGATTCGACATAGAGAGAAAAGATTCGACATATAGAGAAAAGATTCGACATAGAGAGAAAAGATTCGACATAGAGACATGAAGATTCGACATAGAGAGAAAAGATTCGACATAGAGAGAAAAGATTCGACATAGAGACATGAAAATTCGACATAGAGAGAAAAGATTCGACATAGAGAGAAAAGATTCGACATAGAGAGAAAAGATTCGACATAGAAAAGATTCGACATAGAGAGAAAAGATTTGACATAAAGAGAAAAGATTTGACATTATAGAGACATGAAGATTCGACAAAGCAGCTACAACAATATAATCGCCGCGAGGCCTTTAGAAGAATTCTAATGTTGGTTGACCAGTAATAATAATTAATAAATATAAATATTACTAGTCATACAACATTAGAATTCTACTATAGCTTGTGGGCGGAACATTCGACCGGAAATGTACGATCGCGGCGTCTTATAGTTCAGCTGCTTTGTCGAATCTTCTTAGAACATTCGACAGACACCATAATCCTTCAATTGACAGATTCGACCTTAATTCGTTCGGATTTTCGGACTAATGCATTTTTTAACGAAACAAAAAACAATTCAAACGAATTTCGGGAGCAACTAAATAAATCAATTTTTCGGACGAAACCAAAATCCCGAAACAAAATATTTCAGTGTCCACATGTCTACAATTCACAGCCCTCCACTTTCTTTCTTTCCCCCATATGCCTAGGGTTGCTGTCCTCTGCCTGCCCATCATCCCCTTAATACTTTTTTCCATCCTTTTATGTTATGTTTATGTCATCCCTTTGCCCCTATCCTATGTACCCCACACACCTTTGTGATCTCTTTTCCTGGACCCTTCTCAATTTCTGCTCTTATGCCACACTACCTATTTTTTATTTTATACTAGCATACTGTAGTCTAACTTTTTTTTTTCTGTTTTTCCTGTTTAGTACCCCTATACAACCTGTTTTTACCTATCCTTTATTTTCCATATTTTTGGTTAGGCTATTACGTAGGTCCTATTAAAATGTGAAATGATAGTGCTTTTATCTACATGTAATTATACATGAAACATGACTATCATTGAAGTGGAGACTATTCAAATAAAGAAACCTTATAAACCTTGGGACAATTTGTTGGCATCTCAAGGTCTCTGCCTTGGCTAAACGTAAAACATGTTTTATATCCGTTGTTTCCTTAGGTAGATCTTTAAAAAGTAATCTGTGAGCAGTTCTGTTATTATGCCTCCTATCCTGTTATTCTTTATACTTGACCTTCTCCTATTCACTTCCAAAGAACATCATGGAGTCATCCTCTCTAAGCTCCCTCAAACTCAATTCAAACTCACTCTTAACTCATTCAAATCAAATCTAAGAAATGTGCTTCTTTATACAAGTACTTTGACATAATTGTTTCCTGTTTCTTTTGTTTTATTCTGTGTATTCCTAGTGTTTCTGTATCTCTTGTCTCTGTACAGCACTTTGAGAAGCTACCTTTAAAGGCGCTTATTAAATTGAACTTTAATATTATTATTAGTGTAGCGGCCAGTGGCGGCTGGTGCTCCAAATTTTTGGGGGGGCGCAAACGAAAAAAAAATTGCAGCCTCACTGTGCCCATCAAACGCAGCCACTGTGCCATCAATTGTCACCACTCTGCCATGCCATCAAACGCAGCCACTGTGCCATCAATTGTCACTACTGTTCCATGCCATCAAACGCAGCCACTGTGCCATCAATTCGCACCACTGTGCCATGCCATCAAACGCAGTCACTATGCCATGCCATCAAACGCAGCCACTGTGCCATGAATTGTCACCACTGTTCCATGCCATCAAATGCAGTCACTATGCCATGACATCAAACGCAGCCACTGTGCCATCAATTGTCACCACTGTGCCATGCCATCAAACGCAGCCACTGTGCAATGCCATCAAACGCAGCCACTGTGCCATCAATTGTAGCCACTGTGCCCATTCATGCCGCTGTGCCCATTGTCTTCACTGTGCCTATTGTCGTCAGACTCGTCACTGTGCCCTTTAATTGTCGCAGCTGTGCCAATTGTCCCCATTTATGTCACTGTGCCCCTTCCCCCGCCCGGCATTTACCTTCACTGGAGTCAGCCATCCACGTCCTTCGACCCTCGCCTCGATGTCTTCTCCCGCCCTCGATGACGCTTCAGCCAATCAGGTTACCGGTAGCCAGAACCGGCCAACCTGATTGGCTGAGAGGCCTGTCAGTCTTATCCAAGGAACGCGCATACCGTGCGTTCCGAGGATAAGCTTCCGGGGACCTGAGGGCTGTACTCGGAAAGCCTATCAGAGCCGCTGGCTCTGATAGGCACTTCGCTACAGCCAACCAGCTGCGGTTATTCAGCTGACTGGTGCTCAACATCTGGCCAGCTGAATAATGGGCGGCAGCGGGACAATAACATAGATTTGTGCAATGCATGAATCTATGTTATTAGACTCAGTGGCGGTGAGAGCCAGAGGGGACGGCGCTCCAGCACCCTCTATGGACGAAACCGCCACTGGTAGCGGCCTGATACTTTTTATCCGGCGCTGCTTTAAATTTAGAGGGTAGTCTGAGTGTTGGTTGACTCAGACTGTATGATTTTTTTTCCAAATTTGGGCCTTTGTTCCAGCCGTGGTTGTACTGTGAGTGACCACTATTGTTGTCTGGGGTGCGGTTACCACCCCAGGCCAAGGGTGGCAGCAGTCAAGTCAAGGTGTTTTGGGGTTTTTCCCCTCGGACAGCCAATCAGTGGGAGTTGATCGTCCCGCTGTGCATGCTGGGGAGGAGTACTTAAGTGACAGATGCCATTGGTCTGGGGTCGTCGATCCTGGGTCTGTCGAGGTGTCAATAAGGGTGTCACAGGGACAGGAAGTGAAGGAAAATCTCCTAAATGGGGACACAGATAGAAATAAAGACTTGACAGATTGAAAAAAAAAAGAAAGTCTTAAAAATGATTAACCTTTCACCCGAAAGAGAAACTGACCTGTGTGCATCAGCTTCACCATGGGTATGTGTGTACGTCACCTGATCCGCAATAGTCACTTCCTGTCTGCCGGCAGCTTTACCACCTTGCCCGCGCTATTGCCGCTTTTATTGAGCTTGATAGTTTCACTTTAACAAGCTCAGCCAGGGCCATAAAACAAATCACATCTGTTTGTGAATAGTAATTATACCTATCAATTAGGGGAACAACGTGCTAATTGCGTTAGCCTCTTCCTTGTTCGCCGTTCAGGATGGCTAGTTAATTATGCTAATTAATTTCTCTAATTTCTGACCTACAAAATAAAACAACCTGCGTTAATGAAATATTCTCTCCCCTTTCGGAACATCTTTATACAATTAAAACTATCAGACGAGTCGCGTGCGAGAGCGCAGACGATTCGGAGGCCCTCTCAATGCAACGCTAGGGTGACAACGTGTCCCGCATTTTGTAGGTCTGTCCCGGGCACATTTATTTCAGGACAATACAGTGTCCCAGAATGAAACTCACACAGCCACCCCCCAGGGCCAATCTGATGCCCCCAAAAAAGGCCACCATATCACCGCTTTACTCACTGACAGTACTTGTCCTGGCCAGGAATGGCTGGAGGAGCACAGTCCCCGCCCCCTGCTTGTGATTGGAGAAATCATAAATCCCGCCTCTTGTGTCCAATCACTGTGCTGTGATTCGTTACAAGCAGATTTTTGGGAAGGGAGGGTGTTCCTGAATGGTAGTTTGGAAATGTGGTCACCCTATGCAACGCGTTACAGCCATTCAGAGCAGATCGGTGCGAATTCACCTCTATTCACAGAACAAGAGAAAGCAATCGAAACCATTTAAAGCAAAACTCCAATCAAAACAAATGCACAGCTGACCTCCGGCCTTCCCAGTTGTACAGGCTGCTGCCCTGGACTGAAATGGCTTACTCTGATTTCACTGCACACTGTGAGCTTCTCACATGATCATTAACCACGTCATCCCCGGGGACCATTTGGCTGACCAAAGACCAGAGCACTTTTTTGCGATTCGGCACTGCGTCGCTTTAACGGACAATTGCGCAGTCGTGCGACGTGGCTCCCCAACAAAATTGGCGTCCTTTTTTTCCCACAAATAGAGCTTTCTTTTGGTGGTATTTGATCACCTCTGCGGTTTTTATTTTTAGGGCTATAAACAAAAATAGAGCGACAATTTTGAAAAAAATGCAATATTTTTTACTTTTTTCTATAATAAATATCCCCCAAAAACATATATAATTTTTTTTTTCCCTCAGTTTAGGCCGATACGTATTCTTCTACCTATTTTTGGTAAAAAAAATAAATAAATTGCAATAAGCGTTTATTGATTGGTTTGCACAAAAGTTATAGCGTCTACAAAATAATGGATCGTTTTATGGCATTTTTATTAATATTTTTTTTTTTACTAGTAATGGCGCGATCAGCGATTTTTATTGTGACTGCGACATTATGGCGGACAAATGGGACACTTTTGGCGCTTTTTTGGGACCATTCATATCTATAAAAATGCACTGATTACTGAGTAAATGTGACTGGCAGTGAAGGGGTTAACCTGTAGGGGGCGAGGAAGGGGTTACGTGTGTCCTAGGGAGTGATTCTAATGCTGCGTACACACGACTGTTTTTAATGTCATGGAAAAAACGATGTTTTTCTCGACGTGATTCTTGTCAAGCCTGACTAGCATACACACGATCGTGGAAAAAAAAAATGCTTGAGCAAAGCGCGGTGACGTACAACACGTACGATGGCCCTATAAAGGGGAAGTTCCATTAGGATGACGCCACCCTTTGGGCTGCTTTTGCTTATTTCGTGTTAGTAAAAGTTTTGTGAGAGACAATTTGCGCTTTTCAGTCTTTGTGCTTTTCAGTTTGTTACAGCGTGACGAATGTGCCATCTGCATTACAAACGCTAGTTTTACCAGAACGAGTGCTCCCGTCTCATAACTTGCTTCTGAGCATGCGCGTTTTTTTACCCGTCATTAAAACCCCATTCACACTGAAGCATTTTTACAGCGTTTTAGTGTTAAAAATAGGGCTATTAAAACGATCATGAAACGCTCTCCATGCATCTCAATGGACCCTTTCACACTGAATCCACCGTGAAAGGGTCCAGCATCTCTGGAGTAGCTTATGGGCGCTGAAAAAAAAAGCTCCAAAAACGCCCCTCTCCATTGAAATGAATTGAAAGCGCTGTAAAAAACCCTTACCCTTTCACACTGAGGCACTGAAAAAAACGCTGAAAAAACGCCCTAAAACTTTAGGGTCTTAGCGGTGCTTTACCTGCACATTGGGATTGCAGATGAGGCTTCGCTCGAATAATGCTCAAAAAACGCTCGAAAAACGCTCGAAAAACGCTCGAAATACGCTCGAAATAACGCTCGAAATAACGCTCGAAATAACGCTCGAAATAACGCTCGAAATAACGCTCGAAATAACGCTCGAAATAACGCTCGAAATAACGCTCGAAATAACGCTCGAAATAACGCTCGAAATAACGCTCGAAATAACGCTCGAAATAACGCTCGAAATAACGCTCAAATAACGCTCGAAAAACGCTCGAAAAACGCCCCAGTGTGAAAGGGGCCTAAAGCCTACACATGACCGTTTTTTCACGACATGAAAAACGACAAGAAAAAAATAGAGCAGGTTCTAAATTTTTAATGCCCATTTTTCACGTTGCGAAAAATGCTCTGGAGCCCACACACGATCGTTTTTAATGACCAATTTAAAAAATGAGATTTTTCTCGTCATGAAAAACGGCCGTGTGTACGTGGCAATACTGTTAGGGGGAGGAGCTACCAGCAACACGTCACTGATCACTGTTCCCGATCGCAGGGGACATTCGATCAGTGACGTGTCACTGGGCAGAACAGGGGAATGCCTTGTTTACAATGGCATCCCCCTGTTCTGCCTTTGCCAACCGCCTGGGAACATTAAGATCCAGGGACCCGCGAGCACACTCAAGAGGCACGCGACGGGTGCGTGCATGCGCAGACCCGCTGGGCGGCAAATGTTACCACTTAAGGACCGTCTTCTGCACATATACGTTGGCAGAATGTCACGGCTGGCCACAAGCACGTACAGGTATGTCGCCTTTAAGAGCCCAGTTGTGGGGCGCGCCCACGCGACCCGATCCGAAGCTCCGTGACCCGCGCACCTGATCGCCGCTGGTGTCCCACGATTGGTCACAGGAGCTGAAGAACAAGTAGAGGTGTGTGTAAAAACACCTTCCCCGTTCTTCACCGTGGCGCTGTCATTGATCGTCTGTTCCCTGTGTAAGGTTGGGGGTTGTTAACTCTTGTGGTATATGCGTTTTTCCCAGTGATCCACGCCAGTCAGGAACTATATTTAAGGGCATGGTAGCCCATTTTTATTAAAAAGGCAAAAATAAAAGTCCAAACAAAGGTTTCCCACGCAGGGGGTTCTTCTCCATCAAACACAAAACAGAAAATACAAGCCCACCTGGCTCTCTGTAGCAGTACTTCTGCACTTTACCAGACCAGCGGACTCCTCAAAGTAGACATCGTCTACAGCTCTGCCTCTTGCAGTCACCAAGCTTCTGGCTGTCTCCTACAGCCTCTCTGACTTCTGGAGACCTCCTGTCTCTAAATGTGGAGCTGTCTCCAACTGGGAGCCATGAGGTCTTAGCACACTCTCATTATAAGTGCTGTGCTCACCTGAGAACACACCCTGCTGGTAATCAACAAAGTCTGGATAAAGGGTTGGAGATCCTGTCCCACCCCAGACACTGTGGAATCTCCAAAACTACGGAGCCCCATGTCAAATTACCAAAACCTGGAGAAAGCTGCAAAAGCAGTCTTCTCCAGTCCACATCTACACTCTGTAGTCTCGCACCCAGCAAATGTGCACACCGTGGGGGAGATTCAGATAGAGATACGATGGTGTATCTCCTGATACGCCGTCGTATCTCTGAGTTCCGTTGGTCGGATCTATGCGACTGATTCATAAGAATCAGTTCCGCATAGATCTCCCTAAGATCCGACTGGTGTAAGTGTCTTACACCGTCGGATCTTAGGCTGCAATTCCCCGCTGGGCGCTAGGTGGCGCATCCATTTGTATACGCAACGAATATGCAAATGAGGAGATCCGCCGATTCAGAAACGAACGCCCGCCCGTCGCTTTTTTTTTACGTCGTTTGCATTCGGCTTTTTCCGGCGGATAGTTACCCCTGCTATAGCAGGGGTAAGTGCGGCGTATCCTATGTTAAGTATGGCCGTCCTTCCCGCGCCGAGTTTTGAATTGTGTACGTCGTTTGCGTAAGTTGGTCGCGAATACGGATGGACATAATTTACGTTCTCGCCGAAACCAATGACGTCCTAGCGACATCATTTGGAGCATGCGCACTGTGAAATTTAGCCGATTTCCGCCGATTCAGAAACGAACGCCCGCCCGTTTTTTTTTTTACGTCGCTTGCGTTCGGCTTTTTCCGGCGTATACTTACCCCTGCTATGTGAGGCGTATCCTATGTTAAGTATGGCCATCGTTCCCGCGCCGAGTTTTGAATTTTTACGTTGTTTGCGTACATCGATTCAGAATTCGGCCCGACGCAAGTTACGCTCACGCCGAAACCACTGACGTCCTAGCGACGTCATTGTGAGCAATGCACGCCGGGAAAATTTGCGGACGGCGCATGCGCATTTAAATCGGCGCAGGGACGCGCCTGATTTAAATACTACACTCCCCCTAGCTGCGGAATTTGAATTCCGCCGGGGGATTTACGATCCGCCGGCGCAAGTTTCGAGGTAAGTGCTTTCTGAATACTGCACTAGCCTCGCAAAATTGCGCTGGCGGATCGTAAATCAGATAGATTACACGGATCTAAAGATCCACTAATCTATCTGAATCTACCCCCCTGTGTCCAGCAAACTGTCTATTTTACGGGGACAGTAGCTCCTACTGTCACACCTGATATAGGGAAAGACGATCAATGACGTCACACGCCCAGCCCCCCTACAGTTAGAAACACATATGAGGTCACACTTAACCCCTTCAGCGCCCCCTAGTGGTTAACTCCTAAATTGCAATTGTAATTTTCACAGTAAACAATGCATTTTTATAGCACTTTTTTCTGTGAAAATGACAATGGTCCCAAAAAAGTGTCAAAATTGTCCCATGTGTCCGCCATAATGTCGCAGTCACAAAAAAAAAACGCTGATCGCCGCCATCAGTAGTAAAAAAAAAATGATTAATAAAAATGCCATAAAACTATCCCCTATTTTGTAAACGCTATAAATTTTGCGCAAACCAATCGATAAACGCTTATTGTGATTTTTTTTTTACCAAAAATAGGTAGAAGAATACGTATCGGCCTAAACTGAGGAAAAAAACGTTTTTTTATATCTTTTTTGGTGATATTTATTATAGCAAAAAGTAAAAAATATTGTTTTTTTTCAAAATTGTCGCTCTATTTTTGTTTATAGCGCAAAAAATAAAAACCGCAGAGGTGATCAAATACCACCAAAAGAAATCTCTATTTGTGGGGGAAAAAAAGGACGCCAATTTTGTTTGGGAGCCACGTCGCACGACCGCGCAATTGTCAGTTAAAGCACCGCAGTGCCGAATCGCAAAAAGGGACACTAAAGGCAAACATTTTTTTTTTTAAATAACCAACATGTTACTTAGCTAGTTTTGCACAGTGTGTCCCCAAATCCCGTCTCTTCTGGGGTCCCTCGGCGGCTGTCTCGGCTCCTCCTCGCAAAAGCTTTCCACCTTCATGTGAGCGAGCTCGCATGGTGAAAAGCTTTTGCGAGCGCGCTCCCGTGATACAACGGCGGGCATAGCCGCCGACTGTATCACTCGGCCCCCTGGCGCACCGCGTCATCCGCTGTGATTGACAGCAGCGCCAGCGAATGGCTGCGCTGCTATCAATCCGTCCAGCCTAGCCAATCAACAACCAGGCTGGGAACCGAAGACCATCACGTGGACGCGCGCGGGACTTTCGAGGGGTCAGGTAAGTAAAACGGGGGTTTGGGGGGGGGGGGGCGGTACCGTCGGATGTTAAGGTGAAAAAACATTTACCTTTACAACCCCTTCTACCTGCATATTGGTCCGGGTCTTAAGTGGTTAAAGGGACGTACAGGTTACGCCCATTTGCCTGCCCGTGCCATTGTGTAGACGTAAATGTGCGTGCGCTGGTCGCTAAGCGGTTAATGTGTTTATAACCATTTATATATCTACAAGGAGCTACATCTCTCGCTCTCTTCATATATATATATATATAGTTTAGTGCAATAAATCTACTTCACGATGCAGCGGCCCGGTATCAAAAAGCTTGCTCTCTAAACATTACAGCGCACAGAGGACGGTTATTACCTGCTATGAAAATAAACATACGAGAAGCGTATCGATCCTCCATATTGCACACGCTGGTAATAGCGCTTCCATGGAGGCACTGATTGCAGGTATTGGGTAATTTGTAGAAGACATCATTATCCAAAGTGTTATGCACTGTAAAAACTCATACCGGCACAATTAAAACTAGTTATGTATTGACTTATTGAGCTTGTTCACTGGGAGACCGGCAACGCCGAGCAAATGCTTTATTGGATCACAGCATTGGGTTTTAATAGCCTGCTTTGAGAAATGCAGCTAAGGAATATTCCCATATTCCTACATGTACAAGAATCCGGTTACTGATGCCGGTTCAGACATATTCCAATGAACCCCCTTTGGCAGATACGGCGGTTTTCCATCCTCTTCTCCCCTTGCTTGACTCTCAGGTGACAGTCTGTGTCAGTTTTATTACAAAATTCTGCATGATGTTTCTTAATTTTGTAGCGCCTGTGTACTTTCTTTACCGGTGCTATTCTAAATTTAAGGGGGATGAGAGAGTTAGTTAGCTCTCATCCAAGTGATTTGTACAAATTAGGCCTCTGTTCTAGCTGGGCTGTACTGTCAGTTCATTCTGTGTTCCTGAGGTGCTTTTCCACCCCGGGGTGGCCTCTTGCCAGCAGCCAACCAGGAGGGGTTTTCCCTCGCGGGGCATGCTGGGGGAAGGTACTTCTTGAGCGGACGCGATTGGGCGGGGTTCTTGTTCTGGGTGTGGCATGTTCCTTACATTGGTGATCAGTGAGAAGAATGTTCCTTACATTGGTGATCAGTGAGAAGAATGTTCCTTACATTGGTGATCAGTGGGAAGAATGTCCCTTACATTGGTGATCAGTGGGAAGAATGTCCCTTACATTGGTGATCAGTGGGAAGAATGTCCCTTACATTGGTGATCAGTGGGAAGAATGTCCCTTACATTGGTGATCAGTGGGAAGAATGTTCCTTACATTGGTGATCAGTGAGAAGAATGTCCCTTACATTGGTGATCAGTGGGAAGAATGTCCCTTACATTGGTGATCAGTGGGAAGAATGTTCCTTACATTGGTGATCAGTGGGAAGAATGTCCCTTACATTGGTGATCAGTGGGAAGAATGTCCCTTACATTGGTGATCAGTGGGAAGAATGTCCCTTACATTGGTGATCAGTGGGAAGAATGTTCCTTACATTGGTGATCAGTGGGAAGAATGTTCCTTACATTGGTGATCAGTGGGAAGAATGTCCCTTACATTGGTGATCAGTGGGAAGAATGTTCCTTACATTGGTGATCAGTGGGAAGAATGTCCCTTACATTGGTGATCAGTGGGAAGAATGTTCCTTACATTGGTGATCAGTGGGAAGAATGTCCCTTACATTGGTGATCAGTGGGAAGAATGTTCCTTACATTGGTGATCAGTGAGAAGAATGTCCCTTACATTGGTGATCAGTGAGAAGAATGTTCCTTACATTGGTGATCAGTGAGAAGAATGTCCCTTACATTGGTGATCAGTGAGAAGAATGTTCCTTACATTGGTGATCAGTGGGAAGAATGCTCCTTACATTGGTGATCAGTGGGAAGAATGTCCCTTACATTGGTGATCAGTGAGAAGAATGTTCCTTACATTGGTGATCAGTGGGAAGAATGTCCCTTACATTGGTGATCAGTGGGAAGAATGTCCCTTACATTGGTGATCAGTGAGAAGAATGTCCCTTACATTGGTGATCAGTGGGAAGAATGTCCCTTACATTGGTGATCAGTGAGAAGAATGCCCCTTACATTGGTGATCAGTGAGAAGAATGTTCCTTACATTGGTGATCAGTGAGAAGAATGTCCCTTACATTGGTGATCAGTGAGAAGAATGCCCCTTACATTGGTGATCAGTGAGAAGAATGTTCCTTACATTGGTGATCAGTGAGAAGAATGTTCCTTACATTGGTGATCAGTGAGAAGAATGTTCCTTACATTGGTGATCAGTGGGAAGAATGTTCCTTACATTGGTGATCAGTGAGAAGAATGGTCCTTACATTGGTGATCAGTGGGAAGAATGTCCCTTACATTGGTGATCAGTGGGAAGAATGGTCCTTACATTGGTGATCAGTGAGAAGAATGTTCCTTACATTGGTGATCAGTGAGAAGAATGTCCCTTACATTGGTGATCAGTGAGAAGAATGTTCCTTACATTGGTGATCAGTGGGAAGAATGTCCCTTACATTGGTGATCAGTGGGAAGAATGTTCCTTACATTGGTGATCAGTGAGAAGAATGTCCCTTACATTGGTGATCAGTGGGAAGAATGTTCCTTACATTGGTGATCAGTGAGAAGAATGTTCCTTACATTGGTGATCAGTGAGAAGAATGTTCCTTACATTGGTGATCAGTGGGAAGAATGTCCCTTACATTGGTGATCAGTGGGAAGAATGTCCCTTACATTGGTGATCAGTGGGAAGAATGTCCCTTACATTGGTGATCAGTGGGAAGAATGTCCCTTACATTGGTGATCAGTGGGAAGAATGTTCCTTACATTGGTGATCAGTGAGAAGAATGTCCCTTACATTGGTGATCAGTGGGAAGAATGTCCCTTACATTGGTGATCAGTGGGAAGAATGTTCCTTACATTGGTGATCAGTGGGAAGAATGTCCCTTACATTGGTGATCAGTGGGAAGAATGTCCCTTACATTGGTGATCAGTGGGAAGAATGTCCCTTACATTGGTGATCAGTGGGAAGAATGTTCCTTACATTGGTGATCAGTGGGAAGAATGTTCCTTACATTGGTGATCAGTGGGAAGAATGTCCCTTACATTGGTGATCAGTGGGAAGAATGTCCCTTACATTGGTGATCAGTGGGAAGAATGTCCCTTACATTGGTGATCAGTGGGAAGAATGTTCCTTACATTGGTGATCAGTGGGAAGAATGTCCCTTACATTGGTGATCAGTGGGAAGAATGTTCCTTACATTGGTGATCAGTGAGAAGAATGTCCCTTACATTGGTGATCAGTGAGAAGAATGTTCCTTACATTGGTGATCAGTGAGAAGAATGTCCCTTACATTGGTGATCAGTGAGAAGAATGTTCCTTACATTGGTGATCAGTGGGAAGAATGCTCCTTACATTGGTGATCAGTGGGAAGAATGTCCCTTACATTGGTGATCAGTGAGAAGAATGTTCCTTACATTGGTGATCAGTGGGAAGAATGTCCCTTACATTGGTGATCAGTGGGAAGAAGGAGGAGGACACACCCAAGGAGCTCTCTGAGAGATCCAACCTTTTCCAAGCCTGGGCCTTGCCTGCTAGCTTGGCCCAGGAATAATGCCTGATCCTGGGGGAGGCCCCGGGACGGATCCCCCTGATGATACGGGGCCTAGTGAGGAGGAGGTGGAGGATCTGTCTGTAGATCCAGGCCCTGCTGTGGATGCAAATGTCTTCAGTCAGAAGAGCATTGATCGTTTTAGGGCGATTGGAAGAGCTGAAGAAAAACTTAAAATTTTGAAGGCTGAACACAAATCTTTCAAAATCAAGTACTTCCAGGCCTGGAGTAAAAATCGTTTGGCCATGAAGCCTGAGTTGCAGGAATTGGAGGAAAAGGTAAAGGAACAATCTTTATTATTGGAAAAGCTGAAAGATAAAAGTGGAGAAAAGTTTGATAATGAGAGGAGATTTGCCAGCCAGACAGCAGTTTCCAGGGACCAGCCTCAGATAATGGATGACGCGGGCCCATCTGCCTCTGCACCTCTTCCTCCATGTCAGGGCTTGGAATCGCCGATGGCAACCAGCCAGGGGGTTGAGAGTGGGCATGGCACCCTGAAATGTATCCAGGAGATGGAGTCACCCCTGAGAGCAAACAAGCCTGCTAATACAGAAGTCCCTGAAGCCAAGCCAGTACAGGTGGAGAAATGTCAGCACACCTCACTGTCTTCCAACATGTCTGCCCAACCTGCTGTGGTGGACGGTGCCCTGACTAAGGAGCAGAAAGTGAAGGCCTTGTGCAGAGCGCTGCCTGGAGTTTCTGCTGGGACCTGTAGTTCCTCTGTACAAGGTATGCCTGTTACCAGCAATGAGATTGCCTCACCTGAGCCTCCCTGTGGTGGGGGAGGGGATCAGCATATTGCACCATGTGCAGTGGAAGAAGCAATGGAGGTTTCACCTGTTGCAGTGTCAGACCAGCCTGCACTATCCCCTGATGACAACCCTGTCCTGACAGAAGAGAACCGGCCAGCTGAAGCTTCTACAAGCACAGCAGTGGGAACTGACACTGCTGGGAAGACTGCAGGAACTGTGAATATTCCAGCAAGTTCTAAGAATGACAGTAATGATAAAACAATGGATGTGGTGGGTGGTGAAGGGGTTAATACTGCTGGGAAAAATAAAAATGATATTCCTCCCCCTGCTCAGCAGAGGAAAGACTCACCGATTGTTCAGACCAAATCTGTGCAATCGATATCTGCTGCAAATGTGTCAGATGGTTCAAAACAAACCAATGGTTTATCTGCTGGGAGTTACGCGTCGGTTTTGGGGAATCGCACCAAGGAGGGTGGGGGGAATGGTGCAAATGTTGGTGGTCACAATTTGGGGGGGTTTAGTGGTGGGATGGTTGGTGGGTATAAGCGGAGAAATGTGGTCCAGTTGAAGTGGGAGGGGGAGGGGACCCCACCAGTAAGGGGGAGGGTGGCAGAGTTGATCCTGGAAATGGGGTTCAAAGTCGCAGACATTTTTGCTTTGATTTGTCCCGTTGGGAGTTGGGAATTTGATTTGTCCTTTGTAAAGCCTGAGGGTCTGGATTTATTTTGGGAACGTTTTAGGGGGCGCAGGGACCTTCCGCAGTGGAATGGTTGGATGCCAAAGGTGGTTTCCAGGCAGCCTCTAATAAAATCAGTGACGATCCTTGTGCGTAACGAATCCATCCCAGAGGCTGATTTGGTAGTATGGTTACGCCGCTATGGTGAAGTCCTCGCTCCACTGCGGAAGGTCCTTGATCAGCATGGGATATGGACAGGGGCCTGGACAGTGTCACTAAAATTGGGGGTGCAGGGAAATGTTGTTCAACATCTGCCCTGTTCAGCCTTTCTGGGGAGGGACAGGCTGACCATTTTTTACCAGGGTCAGCCTAAGGTGTGCAATAAATGTGGTGACAAGGGCCATTTTGCCTCCACCTGCACCCGCAAGAAATGTTCTTTGTGCCAGGAGCTTGGCCATTTGGCTAAAGACTGTACTGACATTCGGTGCAATTTGTGCCAAAAACTTGGTCACCCGTACAGTCAATGCCCGGAGGCATTACATAACCTGCCAGGGTTGGAGACTGAGCTGCAGAGGCTGGATAAGGAGGATGAGGCCACTGAAACTCTTGTTGTCCCTCCTGTGTCTGTGACATCTGTTTCTGTTCCCCCTAGTGATGTGGTCCCTGAGTCTGTCCCTCCTGTGTCTGTGACATCTGTTTCTGTTCCCCTTAGTGATGTGGTCCCTGAGTCTGTCCCTTCTGTGTCTGTGACATCTGTTTCTGTTCCCCCTAGAGATGTGGTCCCTAAATCTGTCCCTCCTGTCCCTAGTCCATCTATTCGTAGATCCTCCAGACTGGCGGAGGCTGCTGGGGGGGCAGGTTTAGCGGATCTTCCCACTCAGCCTCCAGTCCCTGCCCCTCGGCAGCGCAAGCGTGGTCAGGGGAATGTGGGGGTGCTGGATGAGGGTGGGGCTGATGGAAGGGTGTCCGTACCCCATGTTTCACATTCCATTGATGGGGATTCGGATGAGGAGGGGTGGGAGAAGATTAGGAGGAGGAAAAAAATGAAGAGAAAGACAAGAAAACCGGTCGTCTCTTCCTCAGAGTCGGATCCAGGAGGGGTTCCCCTTGGTAACACCTTTAATGTGTTGTCGGGTGAAAAGATGTCTTTGTCTTCTTCTTTTTCATCTATGGATGAGTCACGTTGTTTGAAGAGAGCGGTTTCTGGTGATGAGAGTGTGGTGAAGGTCAAGAAACGACTACCCCAATCATCCTGATGGCAGTTCCCCCTCCGATAAAGGTGGCGACCATTAATGTCGCCAGCATTAAATCTGCAAGAGCTCGTGATATGGCCTTATTTTTGCTCAGCGAGTTTGATGCCGAGATTTTATTTTTGCAAGAGACCTGGCTCCATACTTTGGCCGATGTCCATCTGGCAAAAAGGGAGTGGAGATGCGGTCCCTCCTTTTGGTCTCTTGCGGCTGAGCCCTGCAGCGGAGTTGCGGTACTTTTTGAAACCGATATGGTAACGCGCCGGCGGGTAATTGAGGTAGAAATAGGTGGATGCATGGTGTTGGACGTTTCTTAGAAGGGCTGCATGCATAATGGGTGCGGGTTTGTTTCTTGACCTTGCAGGTTTGTCTGGTGTAGTGGTGTGAGTTTGTATTAAGATTTATTTTCCTGGTGATTACATGATTTTTGTTTTGCTGTAAAGTCTTTTGTTTGAGAGCAGATTTGCTATATTTATTTTCATTTATGTAAATATGTGTATATTTATGTATATCTTATAGTGATTTTATGCTTTTTGTTTGCAAGACTTTTAATAAACAAAATTGGGAAGAATGTCCCTTACATTGGTGATCAGTGAGAAGAATGTCCCTTACATTGGTGATCAGTGGGAAGAATGTCCCTTACATTGGTGATCAGTGAGAAGAATGCCCCTTACATTGGTGATCAGTGAGAAGAATGTTCCTTACATTGGTGATCAGTGAGAAGAATGTCCCTTACATTGGTGATCAGTGAGAAGAATGCCCCTTACATTGGTGATCAGTGAGAAGAATGTTCCTTACATTGGTGATCAGTGAGAAGAATGTTCCTTACATTGGTGATCAGTGAGAAGAATGTTCCTTACATTGGTGATCAGTGGGAAGAATGTTCCTTACATTGGTGATCAGTGAGAAGAATGGTCCTTACATTGGTGATCAGTGGGAAGAATGTCCCTTACATTGGTGATCAGTGGGAAGAATGGTCCTTACATTGGTGATCAGTGAGAAGAATGTTCCTTACATTGGTGATCAGTGAGAAGAATGTCCCTTACATTGGTGATCAGTGAGAAGAATGTTCCTTACATTGGTGATCAGTGGGAAGAATGTCCCTTACATTGGTGATCAGTGGGAAGAATGTTCCTTACATTGGTGATCAGTGAGAAGAATGTCCCTTACATTGGTGATCAGTGGGAAGAATGCCCCTTACATTGGTGATCAGTGAGAAGAATGTCCCTTACATTGGTGATCAGTGAGAAGAATGTTCCTTACATTGGTGATCAGTGAGAAGAATGTCCCTTACATTGGTGATCAGTGGGAAGAATGTCCCTTACATTGGTGATCAGTGAGAAGAATGTTCCTTACATTGGTGGTCAGTGGGAAGAATGTCCCTTACATTAATGATCAGTGGGAAGAATGTCCCTTACATTGGTGATCAGTGGGACGAATGCCCCTTACATTGGTGATCAGTGAGAAGAATGTCCCTTACATTGGTGATCAGTGAGAAGAATGTCCCTTACATTGGTGATCAGTGAGAAGAATGTCCCTTACATTGGTGATCAGTGAGAAAAATGTTCCTTACATTGGTGATCAGTGGGAAGAATGCCCCTTACATTGGTGATCAGTGAGAAGAATGTTCCTTACATTGGTGATCAGTGAGAAGAATGTCCCTTACATTGGTGATCAGTGGGAAGAATGTTCCTTACATTGGTGATCAGTGGGAAGAATGTTCCTTACATTGGTGATCAGTGAGAAGAATGTTCCTTACATTGGTGATCAGTGGGAAGAATGTTCCTTACATTGGTGATCAGTGAGAAGAATGTTCCTTACATTGGTGATCAATGGGAAGAATGTCCCTTACATTGGTGATCAATGGGAAGAATGTCTCTTATATTCACAGCACCCAGAACTACTTTCACACCAACAGATAAGAGGTCAGTAAGCCACAACTCAAGGAACGCCTATCCACCTCTTGAGGAACCTCAGGTGAGTATGTCTTGCCTAGGATGAGATGATGCCACCAGTCTGCTGCAGGCCAGAGGAAGCATTTCCTCAGTCTGTTTGCTCCCAGTGATCAGATTGCAACAATGTAACTTTGTATCAAATCACAAGTTGAGAGGCGAATCTTAATGGCATCATGGCCTGATTGAAGTCCCACCTACCCCGATGAGTTCCCTTTAAGCAGCGATCACGGCCTCCCTTCAGTCTTGCACACGGGGTAGAACAGCGGCTTACCTCCTCCGTACTTTTTTTTTTTTTACACGTATATAAATAACATTTTTATGACATGTTCCTTGCAAACCACTCTTGAAAATAATTCCATTCTTCCTTTTCAATTTTCCTGAGAAAATTATAGGTTACAGGATATAGAACAGCAATATGGTCGCCAGACAGATTCTCAGCGCCGTCTTGTGAGCTACTTACCGGATAAGGGAAGAAAAAAAAAAAAGCTATTACCGGGAGCCTTGTGTTTGTGATTGGGAAGCCAGACTGTGAGCTCCAGGGGGGCATCAAATGGTGCAAATTGGGGGGGGGGGGGGGGCCTTGGATTGCACAGTTTTGAAATTTACAATAATGTTATATTAAAAATAATGGTAAACATTTAGTTCTACTGTTGGAAATCATTACCAGCGATTAATAATACTCAGTGTTATTTTTCAGCAAAGCGCTGAATGCTTTGTACTCTATACATTATTATTTAACCATTTCAGTACTGCGCACTTTTACCCCCCATTTTCAGCTTTGAGTCCTGTCACACTTTGAATGACAGTTGCACGGTTATGCAACACTGACTGTACCCATATGACATTTTTATTGCTTTTTTCACGTGAATAGAGCTTTCTTTTGGTGGTATGAAATCTCAAAGACAACAATTAAAGATCTGCTCACTCCCTGTTTGGCCAACAGGGCAGGAAATGAGATGACATTTCCACAATGGGGGTTAGAACCCTTCCCAGTGTTGACCAAAAGTAAATAAATTAAAATGACCCAGCCAAGGCTTTCTGAGTTTCTTTGTATTTACAATTACGAGGGTGCTGGACTTTGAGTGTTCAGTGGGAAGAATGCCCCTTACTGGTGGTCAATGAATGGTCTTTACAATGGTGGCCAATAGAAAGAAGTCCCTTTAAGTTGTTTTGTCAGTGGGAAAAATGCTCCTTACGTTGGTTGTCTGTGGCAATAATTCTACTTACATTGATAGTCAGTGAGAAGAATGTTCCTTACATTGGTGATCAGTGAGAAGAATGTTCCTTACATTGGTGATCAGTGGGAAGAATGCCCCTTACATTGGTGATCAGTGGGAAGAATGTTCCTTACATTGGTGATCAGTGGGAAGAATGTCCCTTACATTGATGATCAGTGAGAAGAATGTCCCTTACATTGGTGATCAGTGAGAAGAATGTTCCTTACATTGGTGATCAGTGGGAAGAATGTTCCTTACATTGGTGATCAGTGGGAAGAATGTTCCTTACATTGGTGATCAGTGAGAAGAATGTTCCTTACATTGGTGATCAGTGAGAAGAATGTCCCTTACATTGGTGATCAGTGGGAAGAATGTCCCTTACATTGGTGATCAGTGAGAAGAATGTCCCTTACATTGGTGATCAGTGAGAAGAATGTTCCTTACATTGGTGATCAGTGGGAAGAATGTTCCTTACATTGGTGATCAGTGGGAAGAATGTTCCTTACATTGGTGATCAGTGAGAAGAATGTTCCTTACATTGGTGATCAGTGAGAAGAATGTCCCTTACATTGGTGATCAGTGGGAAGAATGTTCCTTACATTGGTGATCAGTGAGAAGAATGTTCCTTACATTGGTGATCAGTGAGAAGAATGTTCCTTACATTGGTGATCAGTGGGAAGAATGTCCCTTACATTGGTGATCAGTGGGAAGAATGATCCTTACATTGGTGATCAGTGGGAAGAATGTCCCTTACATTGGTGATCAGTGGGAAGAATGTTCCTTACATTGGTGATCAGTGAGAAGAATGTTCCTTACATTGGTGATCAGTGAGAAGAATGTCCCTTACATTGGTGATCAGTGAGAAGAATGTTCCTTACATTGGTGATCAGTGGGAAGAATGTCCCTTACATTGGTGATCAGTGGGAAGAATGTCCCTTACATTGGTGATCAGTGAGAAGAATGTCCCTTACATTGGTGATCAGTGAGAAGAATGTCCCTTACATTGGTGATCAGTGAGAAGAATGTCCCTTACATTGGTGATCAGTGAGAAGAATGTCCCTTACATTGGTGATCAGTGAGAAGAATGTTCCTTACATTGGTGATCAGTGAGAAGAATGTTCCTTACATTGGTGATCAGTGAGAAGAATGTCCCTTACATTGGTGATCAGTGGGAAGAATGTCCCTTACATTGGTGATCAGTGGGAAGAATGCTCCTTACATTGGTGATCAGTGGGAAGAATGTTCCTTACATTGGTGATCAGTGAGAAGAATGTTCCTTACATTGGTGATCAGTGAGAAGAATGTTCCTTACATTGGTGATCAGTGGGAAGAATGTCCCTTACATTGGTGATCAGTGGGAAGAATGATCCTTACATTGGTGATCAGTGGGAAGAATGTCCCTTACATTGGTGATCAGTGGGAAGAATGTTCCTTACATTGGTGATCAGTGAGAAGAATGTTCCTTACATTGGTGATCAGTGAGAAGAATGTCCCTTACATTGGTGATCAGTGAGAAGAATGTTCCTTACATTGGTGATCAGTGGGAAGAATGTCCCTTACATTGGTGATCAGTGGGAAGAATGTCCCTTACATTGGTGATCAGTGAGAAGAATGTCCCTTACATTGGTGATCAGTGAGAAGAATGTCCCTTACATTGGTGATCAGTGAGAAGAATGTCCCTTACATTGGTGATCAGTGAGAAGAATGTCCCTTACATTGGTGATCAGTGAGAAGAATGTTCCTTACATTGGTGATCAGTGAGAAGAATGTTCCTTACATTGGTGATCAGTGAGAAGAATGTCCCTTACATTGGTGATCAGTGGGAAGAATGTCCCTTACATTGGTGATCAGTGAGAAGAATGCTCCTTACATTGGTGATCAGTGGGAAGAATGTCTCTTACATTGGTGATCAGTGGGAAGAATGTCCCTTACATTGGTGATCAGTGAGAAGAATGTTCCTTACATTGGTGATCAGTGAGAAGAATGTTCCTTACATTGGTGATCAGTGAGAAGAATGTCCCTTACATTGGTGATCAGTGGGAAGAATGTTCCTTACATTGGTGATCAGTGAGAAGAATGTTCCTTACATTGGTGATCAGTGAGAAGAATGTCCCTTACATTGGTGATCAGTGAGAAGAATCCCCCTTACATTGGTGATCAGTGAGAAGAATGTTCCTTACATTGGTGATCAGTGGGAAGAATGTCCCTTACATTGGTGATCAGTGAGGAGAATGTTCCTTACATTGGTGATCAGTGGGAAGAATGTCCCTTACATTGGTGATCAGTGAGAAGAATGTTCCTTACATTGGTGATCAGTGGGAAGAATGTCCCTTACATTGGTGATCAGTGAGAAGAATGTCCCTTACATTGGTGATCAGTGAGGAGAATGTCCCTTACATTGGTGATCAGTGGGAAGAATGTTCCTTACATTGGTGATCAGTGAGAAGAATGTTCCTTACATTGGTGATCAGTGAGAAGAATGTCCCTTACATTGGTGATCAGTGAGAAGAATCCCCCTTACAATGGTGGTCAAGGGGTAAAATGCTCCTTACATTGGTGATCAGTGGGAAGAATGTCCCTTACATTGGTGATCAGTGGGAAGAATGTCCCTTACATTGGTGATCAGTGAGGAGAATGTTCCTTACATTGGTGATCAGTGGGAAGAATGTCCCTTACATTGGTGATCAGTGAGAAGAATGTTCCTTACATTGGTGATCAGTGGGAAGAATGTCCCTTACATTGGTGATCAGTGAGAAGAATGTCCCTTACATTGGTGATCAGTGAGGAGAATGTCCCTTACATTGGTGATCAGTGGGAAGAATGTTCCTTACATTGGTGATCAGTGAGAAGAATGTTCCTTACATTGGTGATCAGTGAGAAGAATGTCCCTTACATTGGTGATCAGTGAGAAGAATCCCCCTTACAATGGTGGTCAAGGGGTAAAATGCTCCTTACATTGGTGATCAGTGGGAAGAATGTCCCTTACATTGGTGATCAGTGAGAAGAATGTTCCTTACATTGGTGATCAGTGGGAAGAATGTTCCTTACATTGGTGATCAGTGAGAAGAATGTCCCTTACATTGGTGATCAGTGAGAAGAATCCCCCTTACAATGGTGGTCAAGGGGTAAAATGCTCCTTACATTGATGGTCAATGGGGAGAATCATTTATTGGTGGCCAGTGGGAAGAATTCTCCTTACACTGGTGGTCAACAAAATTAGTTTTGCCTGGTGGGAGGCTTGAAATTAACAAAATAGTTAGCAAAATATGATTGGAAAAAAAAAAAAAATCATTTCAATATTCCTAAAAAAATAACATAAAAGCAAAATTATTAAATATCTGCTCAAAATAACATCATGTTTAGATTACCATAAAAAATGAGATCTATCTGGGCCACATCTATAAGATGGAACTGTGCCATTAAAACGTACTTTAACGAGAATGTTACTTAGAGATACGGCGTTATATTTATATCTGTACAACTAAAACACTATTTACAACTTCCTTCCCCTAAGTTTGTTTATGATGTTTTGCCTTTGGGTTGAACATTATATCTATAATGGGAAAATTCTTTATAACCAATCAAAAGGCTATACACTCTTTACGGTTAATACCCATTTCATCAAAGAGAGCCTTCGGGAATGCACAACTGTAACTATTTTCTGAAATGTTATTTACACTCTCAAGATGTGATAATGTATTTTTCAATCTCCGGCCTGATCTGCATTTGAGAAATGCTAATTACATTTCAACACCGAGAAAACTGGCGGAAGGCTCTCTAAAGACTGTGCCGTGTAAATCCAACGACGGCTGGAGTCAAATGTCCTTTGCGATAGGAGGAGATGCGGTTCATGTTGTACGTGGTGACAAGTGCTCCGCGCGACCTTTGAGCAGAGAGGAAGCGATCATTTTGGAGTTTATATATTAACTGGAGTTGGGTGTGATAAGATTTATGGCCTGTATGTAAGATGGGAAGTTGGCATATTAGAAGTGTAGTGCCTGGTTTCTTAACCACTTAAGAACTGGACCATTATACAGCAAAAGGACCTGGCCCCTTTTTGCGATTTCGGCACTGCGTCGCTTTAACTCACGATTGCGCGGTCGTGCGACGTGGCTCCCAAACAAAATTGGTGTCCTTTTTTTCCCACAAATAGAGAATTCTTTTGGTGGCATTTGGTCACCTCTGCGGTTTTTATTTTTTGCGCTATAAACAAAAATAGAGCGACAATTTTGAAAAAAATTCAATATTTTTTACTTTTTGCTATAATAAATATCCCCAAAAAATATATCAAAAACATTTTTTTTCCCTCAGTTTAGGCCGATACGTATTCTTCTACCTATATTGGTAAATAAAAAAATCGCAATAAGCGTTTATCGATTGGTTTGCGCCAAATTTATAGTGTTTATAAAATAAGGGATAGTTTTATTGCATTTTTATTATTATTTTTTTTACTACTAATGGCGGCGATCAGCGATTTTTTTCGTGACTGCGACATTATGGCGGACACATTGGACAATTTTGACACATTTTTGGGGCCATTGTCATTTTCACAGCAAAAAGTGCTATAAAAATGCACTGATTACTGTGAAAATGACAATTGCAGTTTAGGAGTTAACCACTAGGGGGCACTGTAGGGGTTAAGTGTGACCTCATATGTGTTTCTAACTGTAGGGGGGTGGGGCTGGACATGTGACGTCAGTGATCGTCTTTCCCTATATCAGGGAACAGACGATCACTGCCACAATGAAGAACGGGAAAGGTGTGTTTACACTCACCTCTTCCCGTTCTTCAGCTCCGGTGACCGGTCGGGGGACACCCGCGGCAATCGGGTCTGCGGGTCCCACGGTCAAGGAACTTCGGACCTGGTCTCGAGCACGCCGGCGGCGGCGCGCTCGCGACCCCACGGCTGGGCGTTAAAGAGACAGGTACGTGCCTGTGCCCAGCCGTGCCATTCTGCCTACGTATATCGTCGGTAGGGGGTCCTTAAGTGGTTAAAAGGTACCGGTGCCAGTCAAATTTAGAGAGGGATCCAATTGTTATGTTCTAAACTGGTCTCTGTCTCAGCTTTGCTGTACTATGGGCTGTCTATTGTTGTAGTTCCTACCCCAGGACAGTAGGTGGCAGCAGTGGAGTCGAGGTTTGGGTGCTCTTCCCCAGCAATACACATTTCACAAGCATGGTCCCACTTTGTCACCATTAGGAAGCATGTAAACAGGAAGGTATCGGCAGCAGGGAGATGCAAAAACAAATAGAAAAAAAAAATAGTGAAAGCAGTATATGTATTATAGGAAACCTAACAAATGTTTATGATACAGAAAGCTTCAGCAAAACTAAATGTCATCCAGTTGAGGTTTAAATCTAGGAGGAAAAAAAAAAGATGGCGTTGGTGTGCTCGCGATCATTTTAATCCAGAGGCACCACGTTATGTTCTGACGGAATGGAAAATGACAGAACTGCTACTTTACGCTGCCTAGAGAGTATGAGGCCCCGAGCTATAGCACATGAGGGGTTAATGAGGCGCGCTGCTCCTCGTTTTGACCCTGGCTCAAATCGCTAGTTTACGATGAGGCATTAGACAGCCAATGGAATGTTTCCATCTGTCTTCTCCTGAAATCTCATTTGTGGCAGCGGGCAGCATGGGGAGGACCCTGGTGGGTGCTTGGCTGCTAAAATCTTCACACTTATGATCATTACTGGTGACAGTGCAGCAGCTTCGCTCATAAGTGGCCACTTTGGGAGGAAGAAGAAGAGGAGAGCGCTGTCGGGCTGAGCCGCGGAATGAACCTTGCGAGATGGATTCCGAGCTGTGTTGCTCTCAGCGCTGTCTGCAAATGCATCTTTCACCGAGACAGTGAAACAAGTCATTGATCGCACTTAAAAGTCTGCATGGCTTATTTACTGCTTTGTTAAGAAATTATTGAGAGGTAGAGGAGGCAAAAATTGCCATATAACCGGCTAGGCCAGGATCTAAGATGATGGGGGATGGGCCAGGATCTAAGATGATGGAGGATGGGCCAGGATCCAAGATGATGGAGGGTGGGCCAGGATCTAAGATGATGGAGGGTGGGCCAGGATCTAAGATGATGGAGGGTGGGCCAGGATCTAAGATGATGGAGGGTGGGCCAGGATCTAAGATGATGGCGGGTGGGCCAGGATCTAAGATGATGGCGGGTGGGCCAGGATCTAAGATGATGGCGGGTGGGCCAGGATCTAAGATGATGGTGGGTGGGCCAGGATCTAAGATGATGGAGGGTGGGCCTGGATCTAAGATGATGGCGGGTGGGCCAGGATCTAAGATGATGGTGGGTGGGCCAGGATCTAAGATGATGGAGGGTGGGCCTGGATCTAAGATGATGGCGGGTGGGCCAGGATCTAAGATGATGGCAGGTGGGCCAGGGTCTAAGATGATGGCGGGTGGGCCAGGATCTAAGATGATGGCGGGTGGGCCAGGATCTACGATGATGGCGGGTGGGCCAGGATCTACGATGATGGCGGGTGGGCCAGGATCTAAGATGATGGCGGGTGGGCTGGGATCTAAGATGATGGCGGGTGGGCCGGGATCTAAGATGATGGTGGGTGGGCCAGGATCTAAGATGATGGCAGGTGGGACAGGATCAAGCCTTGTAACAGAATGAAGGCTCCCCCATCTCTACAGTAAACCATTGTGCCCAGGGCACCGGCACCTCCTGCCCACTCCATGTCCTAGTCCTGCCCCTCCTCATCTCCTACCACATCCTTATCTATATTACCTCTCCTCTTTTCTGTTTATATACATAACCTATACTCACCCCCCCCCCTTATCTCCACAACCCTACTTCCTCATCTCCTCCCCTCCACATCTCCATGACCCCTTCTCATCTCCTTCCTCCTAGCTTATCCCCATAACCCCTTATCTCCTCGAGTCTCTTTATATCCATAACCTATCCTCATCTCCTCCCCATCTCTATAACCTTTCTTCATCTCCTCCCCCCACCTCATCTCCATATCCCCTCCTCCTCTCCTTCCCTTTCCACATCTCTGTAACCCATCTGCATCTCTATAACCTCTCCATCTCCTCATCCACTGTTATCTCCATACCCTCTTCTCATTTCCTCCAGCTCCATGTCTCCATGATCCACCCACCTCATCTCCATAACCCCTCTTTATCTTCATAACTGTCAGAGCTGGGCTCAGCCCTTCCTTTTCTGAGCTGGCCGCTCAGCTGTCAGCTAATTGCCAGCTCCTATCTCTCCACAGTAACTCACCTGTTGATGATCCTGCTCATTAGTCCTGCCTACTTAAGCTGCCCAGCTCATTTGCTCTCTGCCTTCACCTTGGTCAACATCACAGAGATTATCTCCTGCGTTCCTGTTAAAGACTTGTTTAGCTGACACCCTTCTGGCTCTTGATACTGCTTGCTGTTCTACCACGTTTATCTCTGGCTCTCTGACTTTGGCTTGGCTGACTATCTAATCCGGTTGCTGATCTCTGGCTATGCTTTGAATACGCTTACTCTGTTTATATTTTTATTATTATTAAACAAGTGTGATTTAACTGTACTTCTGTCTCAGTCTGATTTATGGTCTCTGACAATAACTTCTCCTTCTGCACAGGCATAGAGAAAACAGAAATGTGTCAGTTCACACAAAATCTGAAAAAAATCAGCAGCAGTTTTTTGCACTTATCTAACAGATACACCAAAACACTTTCAGTGGTATATTTAGCAGACCAAAGGGAGCAAAAACAAGGAGTTCAATGTTGGGAGTTACATACCCTCCAAGAATAGACAACCACACAGAGAAACGGTAAAAAAAGGTGAAATTTGGACAACCTTGGGAAAAAAATTGGTTTCTCCCACGAGTGTGACTGGTAATGACTTGTAATGTATTTTCTCTCGCTCGTCCCCAAGTATCAGATATTAGCTGAATATTGAATTATGAATTAGTTTTTAATGGGATCTATTAAGACTGAGTAATAGGATAATTGAATGGTGAGCTAATCTGAGGGCTAATAAAGCATTCATATATTTTGTGCGCCGTCTTCTTTCTCGTTCTCTCTCGCTCTCTGTCATCTTTGCAGTTTGGCTGAAGAGTTATTTGGTGAAGACTGGATGCCGCAGCGAGGAGGCACTCACTATATATTATATGGGAATACTTACAACTTTACTAAAGTGGCAAGCCAAGAACAGAACCCCTATTTCCCTCATAAGCAATTTATTTTCTAAACACTCTTATGCCGCGTACACACGCTCAGAATTTCCGACAACAAATGTTCGATGGGAGCTTTTGGTCGGAAATTCCAACCGTGTGTAGGCCCCATCGGACATTTGTTGTCGGATTTGAGAGCTGGAGAGCCACAAGTTTGAGACCCCCTGCTCTAACACTACTACGTAAATGAATACAATAAATGTATAATGGAAGTCGTAAAGGGGAACTCTTGGAATATGACAACTACTCTTGCAGTGGGGTCCCCATAAACTTCAAGGTTAAATTATGTTTTTTATTTTTTTGGGGGGTCCAGAAAATAACAGTTTTTGTTGTGTTACACTATGTGATTTATTATTGCTCTGTGTCTTTAAGCTTTGTTCCCTTCTGTCTAGCTGAACTTTCTCTCCCACCTTAGTCCTGTATATTCCCCTCCACTTCCTGTCTCTCACTCATATGCTCTGTATACTACCATGCTGTAACATCTTTTCATGTGGCTTACAGCATCACCGTTTTTCTACCTATGAATACCCATAATTAAACAGAACATTCAAAAGGATTTATCGTCTGTCTCTCTAACAGTGAGTTTATTCATTGAGTTAAAGGGGTTGTAAAGGTACAATTTTTTTCCCTAAATAGCTTCCTTTACCTTAGTGCAGTCCTCCTTCACTTACCTCATCCTTCCATTTTGCTTTTAAATGTCCTTATTTCTTCTGAGAAATCCTCACTTCCTGTTCTTCTGTCTAACTCCACACAGTAATGCAAGGCTTTTGTGTCGTGCTCGCCCCCTTCCTTGGACTACAGGAGAGTCGGGACGCCCACTAACACACAGCTCCTTTTTCTATCTGCAATGTAGAGAGCGTCCCGAATCTCCTGTAGTCCAAGGGAGGGGGCGAGCACGGCACTCCACACCAGGGAGAAAGCCTTGCATTACTGTGTGGAGTTACAGACAGAAGAACAGGAAGTGAGGATTTCTCAGAAGAAATAAGGACATTTAAAAGCAAAATGGAAGGATGAGGTAAGTGAAGGAGGATTGCACTAAGGTAAAGGAAGCCATTTAGGGGAAAATAAATTGTACCTTTACAACCCCTTTAAGCTGTCTGAATTGATGCAAGGGATAAATAGAACACCAGGTTGTGTAAGCCCTACATGAAGCTGGAGATAAAGTTTATGGCCTTGTAGTTGAGTAAGAACAGTTTTCTTTACCATATCCCTCTCTCCAGCGGCAGCCAGTATTCTTGTCTTCCATTAAACACTCAGTGTTGGGGGTGGGCCCTCAGAATCCTCACTTACAATGCAGGACTGCTGGTCCTGCACACACCCCCTGGTCGCAGCTACACCCACCGGCTGAAAAGCCAAGAAGTGGAGGCTACAGGAGATCTGGAGGAGTTCCCCAAAATAAAGAGCGAAGGATAGAGAAAGTTAATGGGCTTTTTACTGTACCCTAGACCAGGGGCGGACTGACAACTCATGGGGCCCCCGGGCAATAGGAGATTATGGGGCCCCCGGGCAATAGGAGATTATGGGGTCCCGGGTAATAGATTATGGGGCCACACAGTATACATAGAAACACAGTATACATACACACAGAATACACATACACACACTAAAAAGGTACTGGAGAGGCGAATGGTCAGTCCGCCCCTGCCCTAGACAGAAACTTTCATTGAACCCTTCCAATGCCGGGGGAACCCCATTACAAGGTTTTTTTTTCCCATTTCTCCAGAATTCAGCTTTATCATTTGAATTTTCTTTTGCGCTGCACCTGCAGAAGGACTGCATAACCATCAATTGACGCACCTTTTCTGCATTTCTTGTGTGTAGGGCAGCCCATTAAAATGAATGGGCTGCACTACACATGAAGTGTGGGAAACGCGCCCGTGCTTGGTCGCAGCTGTAGGTGTGAACCAAGCCTAAGCCCCAAAAGGTGGTCACTTGGCCAGAATAATGACAGATGGATTCATATTGCCTGCTAACAGGTTAGCGTCCTTCTCCATGGTCGTTCTGTATGCTTACTAATAGACATGTTTTCCATAAACGCGGTCGGGTCAGCATGCATGGCATCCGAAATATACAGAATACAATTTTCTTTGTCTCATTCTTTCAGCCTGGCTTGTTTAAAGCCCGCATTTAGAAAGAATGGCTTTTTCTTTCTTTTTTTTTGTGCCTGCGACAAAGCACAAGCTAGGTTGCATGGCTAATGCAAAGCAATCTAGCACACAGATGAAAGAAGTATAATAAAAAAAAGCCTTCCTTACATTTAACTAGCAAATAAACATCTGCTTGTAATGAACATGTTATTAACGTTATGGATAGCAAGACACTCAATCAATCTCATTTCCAGATTGTTAAAACAGCTAATGAGCAGTGCAAAGCATTACTACAAGCTAAAGCAAATTGAATGGAGCCCTGGATGTCTCGCTATTGTGCCCGGGCTTATCTGGTATTCCAGTCAGCTTGTAATGAAACAATAAACCCGATCCATCCTTCCAAGAGGTTTAGAAGCAAAACAAAAAGGGGACAGAGAAATAAAGTGTACTGCAGTTCACGTGTCGCTGGTAAATAAGTGTTCACACAGACCTTAGACAATATATCATCGGCTGAGAAATTCGCCCTTTTTTAACCTACAGAGCTTGGCCAAGGGCTTCTGCTGGGCTTCAGATGAGAACCATTGGTGGCCCAGAAGGTGATTGATCACGGATGAGTGACAACATCAGCTCTATTTTCCAAGAAACAGGGGATTATGGGAATAAGCATGGCCCATGTCACACAGGGGATCCTGGCATTCTCAAGAACTAGCGTCACAATCACTAAGGGCTCATTCGCATGGGCTGCCAAGGGTGGCAAATGCAGGCTGTTGAAGCAAAGTTCTTAACACTCCCTCTACACCCACCTAATGATTGGCATGGAGCCGGACTTCAGGTGAGGGTCATTCGTGGCCCAGAAGGTGTTCACGGTTGAGTGACTACATCAACCCCATTTTCTAAGAAACAGGGGATTATGGGAATAAGCATGGCCCATGTCACACAAGGGATCCTGGCATTCTCAAGAACTAGCGTCACAATCACTAAGGGCTCATTCGCATGGGCTGCCAAGGGTGGCAAATGCAGGCTGTTGAAGCAAAGTTCTTAACACTCCCTCTACACCCACCTAATGATGATTGGCATGGAGCCGGGCTATAGGTGAGGGGCATTCGTGGCCCAGAAGGTGTTCACGGTTGAGTGACTACATCAACCCCATTTTCTAAGAAACAGGGGATTATGGGAATAAGCATGGCCCATGTCACACAAGGGATCCTGGCGCTCACAACTAGCGTCAGGATCACTAAGGGCCTGTTCACATGGGCTGCCAAGGGTGGTAAATGCAGTATGTTGAGGCAAAGTGCTAACAGTCCCTAACCACCTACCTAAAGAAGGGCATGAAGCCGAGCTTCAGGTGAGGGCCATTCATTGCCCAGAATGTGACCACAGTTAAGTGCAACAGCTAATGAGCAATGCAAAGCATTACTACAAGCTAAAGCAAACTGGATGTCTTGCTATTGTGTCTTGGCTTATCTGGAATTTAAACAATAATCGGGAATATCATTAGCACATCTAAGGAACAGACAACATAAACACAAATAGTAATCTATGTTGATTAAAAAGTAAACAAATTAACAACTAGTCACCTAGATAAGCCTAGGTCACTCAGATCAGAGCCGACCCAGACAGTTCAGCACCAGTATTTCAAGAAGACCCAGGGCTGTCCAAATCTCATTAACCAGCTTCCTTTTCGCATACATCTTCTCACTGAGTTTCAAGTTGGCAGAGACCATCATGGCTTCCTTGACTTTTAAAGCAGAGTACCACCCAAAAGTGGAACCTTCGCCTATCAGCTTTCCTTCCTCCGGTTTTCTGGGGGGCGTGAACGGGTACCTGTTTTTGACAGGTTCCCTTCCCCACCTCTGGAGGACTGCTCCACGGCACTGTCCCTTGGAAATTCGCCCCCCCCTCCTCCTTCCTCCGTTGCTGGGACAGGAGAGAAAGTGCAGCATTCTTTGTGCATGCACAGTAGGGAACCAGCTGTGAAGCGAAAAGGCTTCACTGCCGCGTTCCCTTACCATGAATAGCGGTGGCAGTACCCGAGAGCCAATCCTAAAATCAGCTGGAGTGCCGACATTGCGGGAACCCTGGACAGGTAAGTGTCCTAATATTAAAAGTCAGCAGCTACAATATTTGCGGCTGCTGACATTTAATTATTTCATGGGGGCGGAAACTCCTCTTTAAATGTGGTAATGTCAGTTTGCATTATATAACAGGACATCTTCCTGAATGCTTGTAGCTCCCTCAGATGCCAGGGCCTATAGTCAGTAGACAAGAGGCTAGCCTGCAGTCCCCTCCAAAGACCCCTGTCCCGGTTGGGTCTGTCACACCACCCACCTAAAGAAGGGCATGAGCCAAGCTTCAGGTGAGGGCCATTCATGACCAAGAAGGTGACCACGGTTGAGTGACTACAAAAGCTCTAATTTCCAAGAAACAGAGGATTATGGGATTATGGGAATAAGTATGGCCCATGTTACATAAGGAATTCTGACCCTGTAAATAGCGTCAGAATCGCTAAGGGCTCTTTCTCACAGGCTGCCAAGGGTGGTATAAGCAGGCCATTGAGCTACAGTTCTAACACTCCCTAACCACCCACCTAAGGAAGGGCATGAAGCCGGGCTTCAGGTGAGGGTCATTGGTGGCCCAGAAGGTGTTTACAGTTGAGTGACATCAGCTCCATTTTCCAAGAAACCGGGGATTAAAGCAAAGAGTGTGGCCCATGTCAAACAAGAGATCCTGCCGCTGGCAACAACTAGTCAGCATTAGGATTGCTAAGGGCTCGTTAACACGGGTAGACAGGGGGCAATAAAAACAGGCAATTGACCACTACTCGACCACCCAGCTAAACAAGGACATGCAGCCTCTCAGGGCTGTACACATGGCATTTCGTGCTACAAAAATTCAACAGCATGTCCCATTTGACAGGCAGAATTGTCACCAAATTGGACCCAATTAAGTGTATAAAATTGCACCGCTGTAATGCATGTGGTTGTAGCACTGTAGATCAGCCTTTAGGGTTAAAACAGGAGGTGAGGAGACAATATATCCTCCTCATTGCCTGTCAAACACCTTCTAAAAAGCGGGCTGCCACACGTCAGAACAAGTTCTAATAGACCACCTACATTTTGCTAGGGAGTCACTCGTTGGCTAACTGGAACAGAAAGCTGTATTTTGCTTCCCGCTACCTTTCCAGTGAGTGACATACGTCAATGTTTCAGGCCAACCGCAACCAAGGACTAATGACATAAAGGATAAGGGGAAGCCTCTCCTTAGTGAGGGGGGGGGGGGCAGAAAAACTGTTTTACTTATTCTCTGCTTCCTCAGGCTCCCTCTCAAGGCTGTGAGACTGGTCTCCCACAGCCTCTTACACCCTATGTGGTGGTCCTTCAATGTCATAAAATACAATGCAGAGTCCATATCCCTTCACTGCACAAGAGGATTCAGAGGAACAGTCTAATACCAAAGTGTAGGGGAGAAAAGGAGAGCACTGGCTGCTGGGGGAACAGAGAAATAGGTAAGTATAACTGCTTATTTTGTGGCTCCCTTGACTGGTGTTTCTTAAGTAGGGTGCTGTAAGCACAGGACCCAGTTTGCCCTGGATCAGCGTCACAAGTTGCTACTGTTTGGGCAGGGCACTTGCTAGCACCATAACAACCAATGACACTCTACGGCCAGGATGCATTGGGGCCATTTGTTGCTATGATGATGGTGGCTGGCTTGCTCATACCATGGCAACGTATGACACTGATCTAGAGCAGATGACATGGAGGGCCTCCCCCAGCTTTAAGGAGAAGTCCATCTTCTCCAGACCTCTGGCACCTTTAATGTGCTGCTGGAGCTAAAAAGTTTGGCTCTGATTTGAAGAAGGAACTGTGTAATTAGGGGACTCTGTGGTGGGGGGGCAGTGTGATTGGGGGACTCTGTGGTGGGGGTACAATGTGATTGGTGGGCTCTGACTGGGTGGCCTGTGACTGGGGAGCTCTGTAGTTGGGGGACTGTGTGATCAGGGGACTCTGTAGTGGAGGGACAATGTGATGGGGGGAGTCTGTGATGGAGGATTGTGTGATTGGGGCGCTCTGAGATGAGGGACTGTGTGATTGGGGAGCTCTGTGACGGGGGCTGTGTGATTTCGGAGCACTGTGATGGGGGACTGTGTGATTGGGGAGCTCTGTGATGGGGACTGTGTGATTGGGGAGCTCTGTGATGGCGGGACTGTATGATGGGGGAGCTCTGTGATGGGGGGACTGTATGATGGGGGAGCTCTGTGATGGGGGATTTTGTGATTGCGGAGCTCTGATATGAGGGACTGTGTGATTGGGGAGCTCTGTGACGGGGGCTGTGTGATTTGGGAGCACTGTGATGGGGGACTGTGTGACTGGGGAGCTCTGTGATGGGGGACTGTGTGATTGGGGAGCTCTGTGATGGGGACTGTGTGATTGGGAAGCTCTGTGATGGGGGACTGTGTGATTGGGGAGCTCTGTGATGGGGGACTGTGTGATTGGGGAGCTCTGTGATGGGGGACTGTGTGATTGGAGAGCTCTGATGGGAAGGCTGTGTGATTGTGGGCTCTTTGATGGAGACTGTATAATTGGGGAGCTCTGTAACGGGGAGCTGTATGATTAGGGGCTCTGTGATGGAGGGACAATGTGACTAGGGACTCTGTGATGGGGAACCTGTGTGACTGGGAGGCTTTATAATGAAGAGGCCTGTGTGATTGGGGAGCTGTGTGATTTGGGGCTCTAGGATGGAGGGTTTGTGTGATTGGGGGGGCTTTGTGGTGGAGGGACAGTATGATTGGTGGGCTCGTTAATGGGCGCCTCTGTGATGAGGGACTGTGTAACTGAGGTCTCTGTGTTGGTGGGACCCGTGTAATTAAGGCACTCTAACAAGGGGACTGTGTGATCGGGGGACTCTGTGGTGGAGGGATAATGTAATGGGGGGGTGGTCTTTGATGGGGGACTGCGTGGTTAAGGAATTCTATGATGGGGAGCTGTGTGATTAAGGGCTCTGTGATTGGGAACCTGCGTGACTGGGGGGCTTTGTGATGAGGGGACTGTGTGACTGGGAGGCTTTGGGATGGGTGGACTCTCCTGTCTGATGTAAGGAGGGGTGGGTCTCGGATGTGACGGCAGAACCTCTGATCTGAATAGGGCTTCTGTTGTAAAGTTCCTTTAATCTAGGTCAGTGGTTCTCAACCTTTTAGTGCCGTGACCCCTTGATAAAATTTCCAAAGTTGTGGGGACCCCCAACTGTAAAATTATTTTCGAAGCGTGAGTTGTCAGCACCCAAGGTAAGACAAGTAATTTGCGACCATAACCCACGGAAATTTTGCGCTCCTTGAGTCCCCTCCACTCGTAAAGTATTAAAACCTCATATGGTACATTTTAGGATGTACCACTCTTTCTCTTTGTTCTCCTTTCTTTCCCTTTTATCTCTGGCTATCCTAATTTATGTTTCCCCATCCATCTCTCTAGCGATCTTTCTTGTTTTTTCTCCTATTCTTTCTCTCCCGTTTTCTTTCGTCCTGACCCTCTTTTTCCTCTCCCTTCCATGTATTCTCTATTTTTATTCCGTCTCTTACTACTTGGTGGGGGGAATGGGATGAGTGGCAATGCTGGGGGGAATTCTGAAAAGCCAACTTGGGTGCTCTTGATCAAGGTCATCTGCTGATCTGAGAAATGTAGTAGAGACTTTTAATGAGAACTATAATCGCAGTTAGTGTTACCCACTGTGTCTCCGACTTTGTGGTGTCTCATAGCAGTGACACCAATGCTGAAATCAGGAGATGGGGTCTCCTCCAGCCCCTCCCACCTCACAATCCTCACCAGTCAGCAGATCTCTAGTCTCTGCCCCCCAGCCATGCCGTGAACTGAATGGGCCGCTGCGAAGAGGCTGAGTGGGTGGCCTTGGGCTCCAGGAACAGCCCAGATGGGCGGCCACAGGCTCCAGGGACAGCCCTACTGGGCAGCTGCATAAAAGCTGGAAGCAGTGCGGGCTTCAGGAACAGCCCAGGATTTGGTGACCCCTGGCAAATCATCATTTGACCCCCAGGTTGAGAACCACTGATCTAGGTGGTTGTGTCCATTGTCCTAGATTCAGGTTTCATTTGCTAAGTACCATTTACATTTTGGACTGGGGAGACTGGAGATTTTTCATGTTTTTAAAGGTTTCCATGACTGGAAAAATATGCCCAATACATACACAAGCATTTAAGGAAGCATTTTTCCTTGCCTCAGAGAAGGGCTTACATCTAAAAATGTGGTGGCTTACACCAACAACTTTGCTCTCCGTACTTCCTTCAAATCATTGATTGCCATATCACAAGATGTCCCCTTTGCCACCTCATTCTACCTAATGCCAACAAATATCTATCATCCCTCTAACCGTTGCTTAATTGCCGCCACATTTTCCCATCTAATAGTGTTTGGATTATTTTAAATACATTTTTGTACTATGGGGATAAATCGTCAGCCGCCTCGTACAAAACTTCAGCTTTGCTTTAAATTGCACAATAGGTCTTCTGGGAAAAGAGATGTTGACAGCTTTAACGTGTTAATGAGTAATAGATTGCATTAATAGCTAAACTCTTATCTATGTTTCTACTTTATGTAACACTCAAAGACAAAACCGTACAAAGCACAGCTGGCTTTATATTAAGTACTCCTTTACAGAGAAGTGACAGCGTACCCTGGGGAACGGCAAGAAGGTGCTCAATTTGTGGAGAGGAGCAAAAAAAAAAAAAAAAAAACATATTATGCACATAACATATGTAACATATGTATGATTTGAGCAATGTGTCAGAGCGATATTGCTGCTGTGCGTTTTCCAGATACAAAATCCATATTATGGGAATATTAATGACTAATGTATATGGAGGAGGTACATAGAAGGCGTAATAACGAGAAATGCGGAATGAATAAAACTATGCGCTTAGATAACCTTGTTATCTTATTGTGTACACTGCAACAATCATGGGAAGCAGGCTTGTATGGAAAATTTAAGCAGATGAAAGAGATGAGTATTACAAATTTCCATTGGCCCTAAGCTGTACAAGACAGCCAAAAATGTATATATGTCATCTGTGAGTGGCCCACAAGCTGACTCCATCCTCATCCCCGTACTCTGTCCATGTGGATGCCTAGCACCATACGTTGCTTGTTCTTACTTCAATGCAATGATTTTGGGTCCCCTTTGAAAAACCTGTCCACTTTGACTATGACTTTCTGAAAGTCAACATTTGCATAAGGCTAAGCATCCTGACTGGTTTCTCAGATGTTGAATTGTAAACATGGTAAGCATGCCTTGAGTGGGTCATACTAGGTTTTTCACTGTAACCCTTGTGATAAATTGTGGCAGTCTGGGGATGGGAGTATGAGGGGATGTTATCATGAAACTAATACGAGGACATGATTACTTGTGGAAGAGTTCGAACCTATCAAGGCTTGTGAAAAAGGTGGAACCTATCAGGCCTTGTGGAAGAGGGGGAACCTATCAGGCCTCGTGGAAGAGGTGAAAACTATCAGGTCTTGTGCAAGAGGTGGAAACTATCAGGTCTTGTGCAAGAGTTGAAGCCTATTAGGCCTTGTGGAAGAGGTGGAACCTTGCAGGTCTTGTGGAAGATGTGGAATCTATCGGCTCTTGTGGAAGAGTTGAAGCCTATCAGGCATGGAATTCCGCTGAATTTTTTTTTGGGGGGGGGGATTCGGCAGCGGCGATACACAGTCGCATTTAACCATTTCTTCAAACGCTAGCGGGGGTTAAAAACGCCCCACTAGCGAGCGAATAGCGCAGATAAAACAAAGGTAAATCGCTTTACCGATAACGCGGCCAGCTGGCAGTATAAAATCGTTTTTGAGATAATTCAGCTTCACTCCATGCCCATATAAATATAACCTAGAGAATGTACAGACCCCCCTTCAGCACAGATGGACCCCTCGTTCAGCACAGACCCCCCCCCCCCCCCATTCAACACAGATGACCCTCCTATTCAGCACAGATTCCATATAAGATAGAGGTAAAAAAAAAAAACGTTATTTTTCAACATAACCCTCTTTAGATTTTTGTCTATAGATGTTCTAATGTGCCTACCCCGCCATATACAGACAATTTTGTATAAGGCCTACTGAGGAGCGGAATTGCCGATCTACCATGGTCTTGATGGCTGCAGCCAGGCAAATCACCATATGGCTTATAGCCACTAATTGGACATTTTCAGGCTGCTTGAGACAGATATAAATTCTTGGTGGTTGTGACTGCTCAGGTGAAGTTTTGACAAGCTGTCAGAAGCTTGGGGACCCAACATATTGAGAAGGAAAAATAACACTAGAAAAGCTTTGGAACACTTTTACCTAATCTTTTACATTTATAAAGTAAAGCTCCAGATTTAAAAAAACAAAACAAAAAACCCAAATAGGTTCCCCTCCCCTTCTGCATAATAAAATAAAAAATGTTGCCGGTCTGTAATTACCCTTTACATGCTACAGCACTGTCCAAACTTCCTCCTTGGTCCAGTAGCAGCAAGTCTCTTCTCCACCAATATCCCTAAGGCAGCAAAGTCCAGGAAGAATGAATCTTCCCAGCATGGAGAAATTAAAACTTAACAGAGTTTCAAACCTTCCTATTTTATTCTATTCTAAAAAGGAATAACATTTTGGCTTTAGATGCATCTAGACTGTTTAAATTTCACATGCTGGTAGAGTAACTCTTCCTCTATGGCAGGGGTGCCCAACCAGTGGCCCGGGGGCCACATGTGGCCCGCGGAGCCCTCTGATGTGGCCCTCGACCTCCTGCTCTGGGATGGAATAAGGTAAGTTTATTACTAATATCACAGTGTATATATGGTCATATCTGTTATGCAGTGGTTACTGCGCTGCTTTCAAACTGATCCTGTGGGTTACATGCACTGAGCCATAGACTTCTATTACCTGCGAGTTTAGTGTGCTGAGAGTAGAGTGGGCTCTAGAGAGCCGAGTGAGCTCTAGAGAGCCGAGTGAGCGGTCATCCACCAGCTCCTCATTGTGGCCCGCGACTGGTTATCAAGTCACTTAAGTGGCCCTTGCTCTTCAAAAGGTTGGGCACCCCTGCTCTATGGAAACACTTATTTTTCATTGCAAGTAAATAATGCCTTCCAAGCATGGGCGTAGCATAAGGGGTTGTAGGGGTCACAATCGCAACCCCACCCTTAGCTCCAGGGGGCCCCTGCAGCCCTCCCTGTCATATTATCATATCCTCCACAAAGTCCAGCTCCGATCTGCCCAAGGGTCCCACAGCCATGCTCCAGTACTGGGTTTCCACTTTTCCTTCCACGGTCCACACCCCTCTGTTCTCATTGGCTGGGGACAAGCTGTGAGACATTTCCTGAATGGAGAGGAGCACAGGGTGAGAACAGCACAGGGGCCAGGTCTACTTTTGCATCGGGCCCACAAGCTTCAAGTTACGCCTCTGCTTCCAAGCCATCATTAGGTTCTTGAGTGAGTAACTTGTATAGCGCTACAAATGCAAACTAAATCGCCTCAAGGTGCTTTTTTGCATCCTGTGTCGTCCTGCTCCTTCAGAAAAGGTGGCTCTTTCGTTTTTTCCTAAAAGCCCAATGGTTTTCTTCCATGCGGATGGTAGTGGGTAGAGCATTCCAGAGCCGAAGTCCTTGGACTACAAATCTTCATTCTCCCTTAGATTTGTATCGGGATTTGGAGGAGGTTTTGTTTGGTTGACCGGAGGTCGCGATTGGTGACGTAGGGTTTTATTTTTCTGCTTAAGTATTGAGGAGCGTTTCCTTGTGAGCATTTGTGAGTGAGGCAGAGGGTCTTGAATGTGACCCGATCCTTTACGGCTAGCCAGTGGAGGGAGCTCACGCCTGGGGATATTGATTCCCACGTTTTTTTACCAGTCTGGCTGCAGTGTTCTGGACGGCTCGTAGACGCAAAATCTGGTATTTGGGTAGTCCTAGGTAGAGGGAGTTAGTAGAGTCGGGAGTTGATGATTATTCCAACCACTAATGCTGTATGCTCCTCCGGGATGAAGGGGGTGAGTCTATGCAGCAGGCGGAGAAGATGGTGAGAACCGCTGACTACTGCTCCTATTTGTTCTTGATGAAGGACCGATGCAGGCTGTCATATGGGCACAAAAGGCTACAAAATGTTTACAGAGATGACATCATCGACAAGAGTCACCAATGGCAAGACATTGCTTGTATCAATTGTATCATCTCAGAAAACATTTTTCAGCCTTTTGTGGATGTCGGACAGCCTGCACCCTTCCTTCGTCAAGAACTCAAAGTTGCTTCTGCTTGGAATCTATTATTTACCTGCAATCAAAAGGAAGAAGAAGAGTTATTATAGAGGAAGTTCCTCTACCAACATGTGAAATTTGAATGACCTATGTAAGGTAATAAAAAAGTTATGCCCACTTTTGCATTCATTGCGGTACAGTCCTCATAGACTCCAGTCTTTACAGTTATCTTTTGCACCAAATTTTGTTCTGAGAGGGATGACATATCATATCTATAATTTAGAAGTTGAGTTTTCAGTTAAACAAAACTTTTTTTCCCCAGTTTTCACCCACATTGAGTCTCTACAGATAGCACAAACGTGAATAAATACAGATGCACATCATCTCGGAGAAAGTTGAGTAACCCGCATGCATTCGGTTTTCCCTTTTATTTCCTGTATTCAAACGTTCTGGAGTACATTGTGTCGGATATCAGAGGATTTTTCCAGACATAATTTGCTAAAAAAAACACAGCGGCACTCAATGTTACTTTGTTAAAAGACAAGATTTCTTTGCAGGCGAGTCGCCCTGGTGACAGCCCGGCTCAGACCACATTACAAGACGTCTGCACATGGTGAAAGCTTCAGTCTAAGAGTGCTAATCAGCAGGGAGATGGCAATGTCAAAACTTATTCCTCCCTACATTAGAGGAAACTCAATATGACACCTGAATACTAAAAATACTATGACTTTTTGCAGCATTAGTCCAGATCTCAAACATTTTGTCTCTACCTTTTTTATTTTATTTTAGCCTTGTTCTATTGCGGCCTTCATACTCAGGGTCTTTCATTGATTGGTGAAAGGAAGCTAGTTCAATCAAGATGGCTGATGTACATCTAGTGTTTCTCAACTGGCTTGCCGTTTGGATTTCCCTGGAGTTCCGCAAGCAGAGGACCCAGTTTTCCCTAGACCAGGGTCAAGGGTTACCAAGGTGTGGGAGGAATGCCCACCAGCACCAATAATTCTCTAGGGCCCAGCCGCATAGGGTAATTTGTTGCTACTAGGGGGTTAGTGGCCAACCTGCCTGCCCCATGGCAATGCAATACACTGATCTATTGTAGGCGATATGCAGGGTCACTCCCAGCATTTAGGAGAGGATGAAAGTCCACCTCCTCCAGACTCGCCCCACCTCCCACCCTTTGTCGCTTTGCTGGAGCTAATGTGAGAACTGTGCTGAGGGGACCCGGATGTGAGAAAAGGACTCTGATTGAAGAATTTGGATGAGAAAGGGGGTCTCATGTATAGGGGTTGTAAACCCTTACAGACCACTTGCACCTACAGGAAAGCCTAGATTAAGGCTTACCTATAGGTGCTGTAAATATCTCCTAACCATGTGCACTCTTGAAAGGGCACGCTGTGCGGTTTCAAGCTGGGGCCATGCTGTGACTGGCGGCTTCCACTGGCGGAAGAGAGGCCACGCGACTCCAGCCAGTCACAGAGCCGGAATTCGCGGGTCCCCAGGGCCCCGGGTGGCAACCCCCACTTTTTTTTTATATATATTTTTTATTTATTTATTTATTTTTTATTAAAGGGCCCAGAGGTCCCCAGGGTCCCGGGTGGCAATCCCCCTTTTTTTATATATATTTTTCTTTATTTCTTTTTTTTTTTTTTGTAAAGGCCTCCCCCTTCTCAATTTCAGAAGGCAGCACCCCCCCTCCCGGTTCTCCAGGGGGCCCATGCCTAAAGCTGTGTAAGGGGCCCCATAATTCCTGATGGCGGCACTGGCTGGGGTCATGCCGGGACTGGCGGCTCCCATCACGCGACTCCGGCCAGTCACAGAGCCGGAGTTCGCGGCCCCAGAAGGAAGAGGGGCGACGAATGGACGCTTCCTGCCAGCGAGGAAATAAGGGCGGCCCTGGCTGGGGTCATGCCGGGACTGGCGGCTCCCGTCGCGCAATTCCGGCCAGTCACAGAGCCGGAGTTCGCAGCCCCAGAAGGAAGAGGGGTGAAGAATGGACGCTTCCTGCCAGCGAGGAAATAAGGGCGGCCCTGGCTGGGGTCATGCCGGGACTGGCGGCTCCCGTCGCGCAATTCTGGACAGTCACAGAGCCGGAGTTCGCGGCCCCAGAAGGAAGAGGGATGAAGAATGGACACTTGCTGCCAGCGAGGAAATAAGGGACATCGCAGTCTTCGGTTTCAGGTAAGTGACACATAATGGGCTACTTCCCTTTGCAGGAAAACAAAGAGGAAGTAAAACCCATCAGCTCTCCCCAAAAAATACACGGCTAGGAGTTTTTTTAACTTCTATACTGTATCCCCAAAAAAATAATTGGGCTTTAGGTGTACTATAAAGGAAACCCGTTGAGAAAACATATAGGCTACCATTGCTGAGCTTTCCTTTTCAAATGTTCTTCGACTTTTCTCAAGATATTAATCTAAAGGCTTTAAAACATTTTGATGTAAAGGCTTTGAAAGTTTCAGAATCATCGACCCAGAACGAGTACACACAGATCAGGTGTTTGGAGTCCCCTCTGACTTTGTTAAGTGAAGGCCCGTTTCGGGTCAATGACTCAACGTGTTGAAACCAGACAGCAAGCCAACTTACACTGTCAAAAGGAAGTCAACAATGAAAAAACATAAAGGTATAGCTAAAATCAAGATTTTTTTTCTTTTCTAGTTTCGGATAGACTCGAAGTGTTAAAACCCATGCATTTTATTTATTTTTATTTTTTGCTGCCTATGTCCTCTTGGGGAGAATTCCCTTTACTTTCTGTCCTGGAGACAAAAAAAACAAAAAAAGGATTGAGAAGTAGGCAGATAAAAAATACAATATTAAATCTAGTGCATCAAAAATCAAGGATCCTCTTTTCTGGGGCCACAATGAATTCAAAAATTAACCACTTCATTACTGGGCACTTAAACCCCCTTTGTGCCCAGACCAATTTTCAGCTTTCAGCGCTGACACAATTTGAATGACAATTGCGCGGTCATACAACACTGTACCCAAATTATATTTTTTTCATTTTTTTCCCACAAATAGAGCTTTCTTTTGGTGGTATTTGATCATCTCTTGCGATTTTTATTTTTTGCGTTATAAACAAAAAAAGACAGAAAATTTTGAAAAAAAAACACAATGGGCCGGATTCAGATACAAGATACGACGGCCTATCTCCAGATACGCCGTCGTATCTCTGAGTGCGGGCCGTCGTATCTATGCGCCTGATTCTTAGAATCAGTTACGCATAGATTTCCCTAAGACCCGACCGGCGTAAGTGTCTTACACCGTCGTATCTTAGGCTGCATATTTACGCTGGCCGCTAGGTGGCGCTTCCGTATAGTTACGCAAGGAATATGCTAATTAGGTATTTACGCCGATTCAGAAACGTACGTCCCGCCGGCGCATTTTTTTACGTCGTTTACGTTAGGCTTTTTTCGGCGTATAGTTACCCCTGCTATATGAGGCATGTTAGGTATGGACGTCGTTCCCGCGCCGAGTTTTGAAAATTTTACGTCGTTTGCGTAAGTCGTTCACGAATAGGGCTGGACGTCATTTACGTTCACGTCGAATCCATTACGTCCTTGCGGCGTACTTTGGAGCAGTGCACACAGGGATATTTCACGAACGGCGCATGCGCCGTTCACAAAAAAACGTAAAATACGCGGGGTCAAGTGAAATTTAAATATAACACACCCACAACATCCCCATTTGGATTAGGCGGGCTTACGCCGCCACACATACGTTACGCCGCCGTAACTAAGGGCGCAAGTTCTTTCTGCATACGGAACTTGCGCCCAAAGTTACAGCGGCGTAACGTATCTGAGATACGTTACGCCCGCAGATAGACAAATCTATCTGAATCCGGGCCAATATTTTTTACTTTTTGTTATAATAATATCCCAATTTATTTTATTTAAAATTTTCCTCGGTTTAGGCCGATACGTATTGTTCTACATATTTTTGTTTAAAAAAATCGCAATAAGCGTATATTGATTGGTTTGCGCAAAAGTTATAGCGCCTACAAAATAGGGGATAGATTTTAGATTTATTTTTTATTTTTTTACTAGTAATGGCGCCGATCTGCAATTTTTTTGTCGGGCCTGTGATATTGCGGCGGACATATCAGACACTTTTGATGCTATTTTGAGACCATTCACATTTATACAGCGATCAGTGCTATAAAAATGCACTAATTACTGTATAAATGTGACTGGCAGGGAAGGGGTTAATACTAGGGGGGCGAGGAAGGGGTTAAATGTATTCCCTGGGTGTGTTCTAACTGTGTGTGGAGGGGGACTGACTGGGGGAGGTGACCGATGCTGTCTCCTCTCTCCTTTACACACAGAGCTCCACGTCCCTGCTGTCACCGCCAATCACGGGTACATGGCGGACATCACGGCCGCCAGGCATGCGCACCGGCATCTCAGCGATGCGCCAGGCACATGAAAGGACGTCCACCCGGCAGTTGAGAGCCGCGCTGTGGACGTCTTTCGTCTATAGCGCGGCTCTCTAGTGGTTAAAAAAGACAGAAAATGAGGCAAATCTCTCCAAAAGTGAGGAAAAAAAAAATTGTGTATTGACCCTCCTGCCCCCACAAGGCCAAAATAAAGGGTCATAAATGTTTTTTATTTTCTAATTTTCCTTACTTTGTTTTTTTTTTTAATTATTAATTTCTCTCCACAACTTAAAAAAAAAAAAAATGAAAAATGTTGTTTGCCGCCCCCCCCCCCCCAAAAAATAAAAAATAAAACAACCCACCAGCCACCACTGACTTTGGTTCCTTGTATTTGGAGTCTGTTGCTCCAGGTCTGAGACTCAGCCAGCAAATCCCAACATCCATCTCCCCAATTGTCTTCCGTTGTCTAATAAGGTTCCCCTCCAGGGCTGTCTTAATGATCAGGGCATGGAAAAGGTGGGGGGGGGGGGGCAAGTGCTGTATACTCTTCTTTGACAGGAATAGCTGCAATGTCACTCCTATCAGAAGGAGCACACGGCTGGCTTCTCCTTGAGAGAGGATTCAGTCTTTTCCTTCCTCCTGTAGGGGGCGGTAGAGAGCAGGCACTGAGACTGAGAACTCACCTCAGCCTCAGCAAGTGAGAGAGGAAATAGGAGCTGCCTTCATTGTAGGTGGGAACAGGCCCGGATTTCCCACAAGGCCACTGAGGTCAGGCCTTGGGGCGGCAGGGCTCCAAGGGGCGGCAGTGG